>NC_142587.1:79495000-79780000 GCF_965207765.1 Zootoca vivipara
AGAGGAGCTATGAGAGGAGATCTAGATCAGGTCTGTGGCTGATCAGGGCTGCTTCACTCCTAATACAACACTGTAGTTTTAGCCTTTGCTCTGTGTGCTAATAAGAGGCATACTAAGCAAGTATGTATGGCTGATTAAGCATCCTGGTAGGAGAAGGCGCTGAATCTGATTACCCAGACCAGAGGTTATGCAAGTTTGCTCTCCACTGTGAGAATAGTTCAATCTTTGTATGAGAACAATAAGGTTCTTTGACTTCTGAGATTGGTTTGAAACATGGAACTTTAAAGGTTTTGTATGCGATCTGGTAGTGTTCATGTATCATTAAATAATGCTGCCAGCTTGTGTTGAAGAAAGCAATTCAATCACACGTAGAGTGTGAATTCTTCAATACTTAATGTATCTATCCAACCTTCCTTTCCAAAATGAATAAATTACAAATGGATAAGAAAGCACAACACAGCAGCCAATATGTTAAATATTGAGATACATCATCAGAGAAAACAAACCTATCCTAGAGCCAGAAGGAGTGTAAAGGAAATGAAGCCAAATGAACCTAACCATTTTCCCTATAAATCTCTCTAAAACCTAGGGATAGAATCAATGGCCAAGTGAAGGGTGACCTAATCTTCATAATCAAGCACAGCCCATTGCTACATGCCAAAGAGAGTATGAAATGGACTGACCCAGCCATTAAAATTGTAAAAACTCAGGAAAAAAATAATCATACCCCCGCCCCCAGAAACCTTCCTGTCAAATCTTCCAATAACATTAAGTGGGATAGCAGTAAAGACTAGCACTCAGATTCTCCTGTGGCTTCAGTGGCTTGGTATAATCATTGATTGCCATTAAGTCTGAAGTTGACAAACTAAGCTTAGCACTAATCAGGAAGTAGGTTTGTAAGCTGGGAATCTCCCCATGTGTGCAATGGAAGTGCAACCTTAAAAGGGGTATAATGGTGAACACACTCTTGAAAAACCAATTATCTATACCAACGCTAATAGGTTTTTTATATTTTCAAGCTGCTTTGAACCAAAAATTGGCTTCCAAAGTAATTTACAGCAGATAGAAGATAATACAAAGTGTTACTGTGAGAGGGGGTTCTCAGCTGGGTAATAGATTTCCATTTTGTTTTTCTTCTGTCAGTATCCTAGCAGCTCAGACACCCCAGGGAAACAAATCACCCAATCATATTAAATTCACCATCCCTTGACATTCCTTGCTGGATGCAACAGGTTTAAATAGTACCATCAGGCAAGTTGTCACATTGTAGAGTGAATAGTTTTATGTTCACGACATAATACGTTTTCTGTTTTACTTATCTGCTTCTGTATACTTTGACACTCTGATACTGCACTTAATTATGAAGCCCGTCATGTGCTTTGTTGAAAAAGTATATTTCTGTACATTTTAAATAGGGCAATTTGTACAACGTTCATTCATCAATTAGAATCTCCCTGTAAGTCTCCTCAAAAGACAACCAATGTCACTTTATTTGACCATTGGAAAAGGTTCAAGCAGAATTGTGATCTCTGAACTCTTTGTATTTTTAAACCAGTGACTTCATAAAATATTTCAATGTGAAATGCTGGATCCATAATTGCAAAACTGTTTATCCATCCTACAGAGGAGCATCCATTCATTTAAAAAAGAAAATATTGGCAGTAAAGTCATCAGTAGGAATTGAATCACATTCTTGTGTTGCTACTTCCTCTGTCATGACTATATTTAAATATTAAAGTAAATTTAAGTATATTAATTCCAGTTATACATAAAAATGGAAGGAGATTAGTACTGGGATGATATCCTGGTAGTTAATGTCATAAATGATGGGTGTGCAAATTAATGCTACTTACTCCTTTACCATAAAATTTAATCTGGAGTCCTATACAAATGTAAGAAAGAGCAACATTAAACATACCAGGTCTTCTGAATAGCCATGCCTAAGGTTTTTGCTTATAATTGAGTACGTTTAACTGATCCAAGAAGTCCCTGTAAGTGCTGGACTATATTCACAAATTTGTCAAGACAGGCATAAGTCCAAGGAACAGATGCATGTTATCAAGTCAATGAACAATGTAAAGATCAGCTAATTTTTGCATTCGTATAACCTAAAATGTGCAGGATCTTTATTTTTAAACATCACTATTCCAATAATGGGATGCGGGTGGCGCTGTGGGTTAAACCACTGAGCCTAGGGCTTGCCGATCAGAAGGTCGGCGGTTCGAATCCCCGCGATGGGGTGAGATCCCGTTGCTTGGTCCCAGCTCCTGCCAACCTAGCAGTTTGAAAGCACGTCAAATGCAAGTAGATAAATAGGAACCGCTCCAAGCAGGAAGGTAAATGACGTTTCCGTGCTCTGGTTCGCCAGAAGCGGCTTTGTCATGCTGGCCACATGACCTGGAAGCTGTATGCCGGCTCCCTCGGCCAATAATGCGAGATGAGCACCGCAACCCCAGAGTCTGTCACAACTGGACCTAATGGTCAAGGGTCCCTTTACCTTTACCTTTTATTCCAATAATGTGCCACAACCTTCAAAAATGAGCATGGGTGCCTTTAATTTTCAGCCCTTCTAGTTAAAACTGACTCTATAATGCTTTAGTGTGGAGTAGAATTGTGAGGATTCCCTCCATGTACTTAGTAATGTGTCAGGCTTCCGCAGCTATGAGCTTGGCTTCTTCCCTCCTATATTGATCTCTCAAAACATAATGATCCTTCAGAGCTCCTTAAACACTCTGGATGGCAGCTAGCTTTAGCTAACCAAGAACTAATAACTTAGATAAATAAATAAATAGTAAAGGCATGCTCCATTTTTAACTATTTTAATTTCAGAGTGTATTACTGGCCTGGGTCACTTAAACAAGATTGTGGAGCAGCTGAGGAATAGCATGTTACCTGATAAACTAGTTTGGCTTCTCTGCCTTCCTTCTATTCTAATAACAGCAGGCTGCAATGTTACATTATGTTTTATGGCTTAATGGTAATATGCCTGCCACAACAGGTTTGCATTTCTAGTATAGTTTCTTCTGACCTTTAGTTCTCTTTGTGTGAGAGAAAGAGGGGGAGTGAGTAGGTTGCCGTATGTGAAAAATGAAATGGGAGCTGCTGCTAAAACCATTGGTGCTTTAATCTATTTGAAAGTGTTCTGTGTTTTTTTTAACCCAGGCATCTGGTTAATTTGGAAATTTTAATTTTTGTCATTGTAGTCCCACTTGTTTGTCTTGTGACAGACTTGTTAATACATTGTTTGTCAGACCTGTTTATATTATTTGTAATTTTGGTATATTGTTTTTCTCTGTTTTTAGTACTTTGTTCCCAATTCTGAAATTGAAAATAATGGAGAGCATGCTATAAATACTGTAAACAAATTAGAAACAACAGCAACTATGTGTTGTGTGAAGAAGTAACAAGCAGAAGTACTGTTTGTTAGCGTTACAAACTAGTATATCAGTTGTCAGCTCAACATGCACAGCCATACTGTTGTATGTACAGCGAAACTTGTATTCTTGTTTTGGGCATCCTCCTTTAGTTGTTCTTAAGCAAACTCTTTGCCTAATTGCCTGCATGGTCATGGTAATTACTGGTGTGTGTGTTTTTTCTCCCTCTAGGGCGCTAATGCCTCAGCCTTGGAGAAAGAAATTGGTCCGGAACAGTTTCCAGTCAATGAGCATTATTTTGGTTTAGTAAATGTAAGTTGCAGATATTACTTATTTTGAATGAAAGTGAATGTATATGAAAAAAGTTGCTTGCCTATGCCTCAGGACTACACAAATTCTGGGCATAAAGAAATTATAAAAGCTCTCTAGTACTTGATTAAACATGTTTTTTATTTTGAGTGGAAAAATATATTCAATCTTTATTCAGACTTAAGTTCAGACTCTAAACTAAGTGCAAGAGCAGTGTTTTTAAACTGTTCTGGAGAATCCTGGGATTCCTAGGAAGCCTGGTAGGGGTTACTCAATGAGAAGGTGAGTAAAAGTGAAGAAAAGTCCCTGAAAGACAGCTTGCCCATCTCTGGTAGTTTTCTTTCTTGCAGTGTACATACAGCTTCAGGAGAGGTATATCCTAGGTCTCTCATTGTACATGAGAGCCAGTTGTGATGCTAGCCAATGCCTGCTATATGTGCCAGCCTGAGTGTCCACTCAGAACATACAGAGAACTATATGCAGTGTGCTGGGTGTCCATGGTGCATGTTCATTGTACATTGGAGTTAAAGTTAAGAGGATTTGCTGAAGCTGGAAACAATGGCATTAGGATATCTTTAAACTAAAAATTAAAAGCAGTCAACAAGCAAAACTCCTATCTTAATTGGACTGAAACCTTGTATTCTAATGTTTGTAGTTGATGTATTAGACCAAAAGGACAATAATATAAAATTCATTGCAGTTGTTTAATTGACTGGGAGTTGGACCTGTTTAAAAGATGCCTCAAACAGCTGGTAGACTGTATGGCTTTTGAAACTTAAAATAGTGATATGTTCCCCGCCCCATTAAAAAACAACAACCCCATGTTTCTGCGGTGATCTTGGCGGATATAACGCTGCGGGCCCTCACACATTTCTCTTTTCTCTTTCTAGCAATAATTCCCTTCTCTTAGTGACCTTAACAGGGTTACTTCTGCACCAACTCTAACCTTGATTGACCTTAATCAGAACTCCCAACTAAGCCAAAATTTGAAGTGAAACATTAGTGTAGTTGTAATGATAGAACCGTAGGTAAGCCTGACAAGGAAGAAGAGGGAACTTGCTCTTAAGAGGGGGAAGAGGAAGTACATGAGCCTATGGTTCAGTCTCAGTCTTGTAACCATACTAAACAGAGCTATCAGCCTCTTGACAAGGAATGTGTACTGTGAACTTCAAATTTTACAGCATTTACAGTGCATACATTTTATAAAATGGAGAACACAACATAGAGAGTTATACCCAAATTTAACTTCCTTGGAGTGGAACAGATTTCTATGAGTGGAATGGGGCTCCCCCTTCCTCTCCACCTCCTGTAGCCTCCCTCATGACCCTCACATTTTACTCTGGAAGTTTGGGGGACCCTCCAAAACAGACCTGAGGCAGAGAAAAGGCAGCCTCATTGCTCAGACTATTATTTGACATTAGATAATACCCAGAGCTTTTCTGGTGAATTTTCAAAACAATAACATTTACCAATGTGGCATAGATTTTGCATTGTAGAAAGAAAACCCATTGGTTGTCAGATATTCCTAAAAATAAAATGTGTACAACAGAGAAGCCAGATGGCAGTAAAAGGTGCATGCTTTGCTGACTGTTAAATCTGCCACTAGTTAATGGATAAGTTATACTTCAGTATCCAAAAATCAGTAAGAGACACTTTTGCTAATATACACTTCTGTTTCACACCACTCTCTTTGTAAACAGACTTCCTTTTCAGTGAGAACTAACAGATAATTTCTTTGTGTTCTAGTTTGGAAATACATGCTACTGCAACTCAGTTCTTCAGGCACTTTATTTTTGTCGTCCATTTCGGGAGAAAGTCTTGGCATACAAAAGTCAGCCCAGAAAAAAGGAAAGTCTTCTTACTTGCTTAGCTGATCTTTTCCACAGCATAGCCACCCAGAAGAAAAAAGTTGGAGTAATACCTCCAAAAAAGTTCATAACAAGACTTCGGAAAGAGAATGGTAATGCTCTATTTTGCTGTTATGGCACGTTTACCTTTATCAGTTTTACTCCGTCAGAAAAAGGGTGTTGTCTCTCCGTCCATTCTTGTTCTTCTAATTTGAACTAACACTCAGAAACTGAACTTATGGTCCCCCCCCCCCCCCCGGTGATAGTTAAAGTACTATATTATCCCTATTAAAGGGAATAGCCCTTTATTTTGTCACACTTGCAATAAATATTTTATTTTAAAGGTTTAAATGTCACCCTGTATTGTGGTGGTTTACAATCACATAATACCACTAAGATGCACAGCAAAATTCCAGTAAAAAATAAAATTTGATGGCCATATCATTTACACTTACGTTTCCTCTTTTTATTACAATATGCTGGAATAGCCACAACATATATCCTAAGGACAATAATGTTTCTTAAACAGTATTTTTAAACTATTAAAATCCTCAGAATTTTGATGGCCAGTATGCATACTAGTGGCGAGTGGAGCTTGTTTATTGCAAAACTGTTTTGCATAATACTGGAAGGTGGTCTGTCTATAGATATTACTTACTTGCTTTTTGTTCAGCCATCTTATACCCTAGTTAATTTGTTTTGCAGAGCTTTTTGACAACTATATGCAGCAAGATGCGCATGAGTTCTTGAACTATCTGCTAAATACAGTTGCTGATATTTTGCAAGAGGAGAGTAAACAAGAGAAGCAAAACGGTCGTTTACCGAATGGCAGCATTGACAGTGAAAATAACAACAGTCCACCAGACCCAACGTGGGTTCATGAAATTTTTCAGGGAACGTTAACAAATGAAACCAGATGTCTTACTTGTGAAACGGTAGGTATTTCCTATAGATTACTTTGCTTTCATTTATTGTGCAAATGTTTTTTTATATCCTTGTTTCTGTATCAATCAATCAAATCTTTACTACGGTCACAGACCAGCATAAGCAGTAATGTGAACGAGGCTTTTGTCTCCTTTCCACACACAGCCCTTTCACTCTTTCCTTCACAGTGTGAGCAAACAAAGTGAGGAGCCTCTAATTAGAGTTTCCCACTTCATCCAAACCAGGAAATGATGGTTTACTGGTGTTAGATTTCAGTTGTGTGAGGATTTGAGCACAGAGAAAAATGAAGCTGCTTATTTCATAGTATAGCTTGATTAAAGTTAACCATTTAATAGCAGCTATTAAAATTAACACTTGTTCACATGTTTCCTTTCATGATGGAGTAGTCCTAGAATTTCTGTCTAATTCTGCAAACAAGAATGAGTGCTTCCAATTTTTGCAGAAGAATTGCATGGAAAATATGTAGGATTTCTATGTACCAAAGATAAACATTTGCAACAAGCATCTTCCTGCCATATGTGTTAATAAGTTGCTTCAAGGAGATGGGGAAATTATTTATAAAGAAATCTTGCATTTCATGTTAACACTCAGTTTTCCTAGAGTTCTCAGAGTTTTTGTTCCTTGAAATTAAAGAACTGTCATTCTTAATGCGGGCAACCGGTAGTCAAAATAGCTACGAATCTACCTTCAACTCAGCCCCTTATCATAAATGATAGGATAGACAACTTACGTAATTTGAAGTTCAGGGAATATAAAGGGCCTAATCTAAAAGTGAGAATGCATGGCACTTTCTTTTAAAATTGGTTACCATTATTTTAAAAGGAGAGTTTTCTGTACACAGGACTCCAACCTCAATATCCTTGCATTGCAGTATTCAGAGCACTGCAGCATTTTATGAGGGTCCTGACTTTCTAATATAAAACATTCTAGTGCTGTTATGCATGTCTTGCATGAAAGCACAATTGAATATGGAACTTCAAAGAGAATCTTATGTAGCTTTTAATACAGACAATGTGTAAGCATATTTTTCAATGAGAGGTGTGCATCATTAATGAATGAATTATCCAAGACTTAGCTGGTATGTGTCTGCTTTTATATCTATTGTGCTCTGATATTGACCCCTCCACCGCTGACATTCTGTCCCCTAACCTCTCCTAGCCCACCCAGATTAAAAATTGCTGTTACATAGTATCCCCCGGGGTAGGATGCCACATACCAAGCTTTACCCAGCACTTCTTAACTTAACTTCAATAAAAGTTAGTACTCTAAATTTTTGTACGATTCAAAACAAACATCTAGCAGAGTTTTTGTACTTAAAAAAGAAGTAGTAGCAGCAATAGATTTAGATACATCATGACTTTGATTTAGGTCTGGTATTGGGAATGCAAAGACTGATGGAATCCACTTTTCAGTAACAAGGGTCAGAAAAGGAAAGCAGTTGTGAATTTGCAGTCCAATATTCATATGCTTATTGTACCAAGAACAATTAATACTATGTAAATTTATCTGCAGATGTTGTCCCAGTCAGAGCCAAGGCATCACGATTCCAGTTCCATTTGTATCACTTGCTCTTTTGTCAGTATTTACACATGGGGTATTACAGAACAGAAACTAATATCTATACTGTTAAGACTATATTCATAAGAGACAAATTATATTCCCAATTCATCAACTCATTTGCTTTTCTCTTGCTCACTGGAGAGCATACAGAGTTCAGCAGGTTTCCAAACCTGTGGGAATGTTCAGGAATGTGGATGAGGAGATATTGTTTAATATATCCTATCCCCGCTTGCGCTAGCAAGCACAAAACTTTAGCAGAGTAAAACATTCCCCTTTTGCAAAATACACAGCAGAAGAACGTTTGCGCAGGCTTGATTTAAGCCACTAAAATAAAGTGTATTTTCCTGGTATTTCCCCTTTTTCCCTCTTAAAAGAAAAGACACAACACAATGCTCTTAAAAGTATAAAAGATGTTTACTTACAAGCATCTCGAGGTACAGCACACTCAAGAGGTAGACTTGCTTAGTTAAAAGGTAATATATACATTGTGAAGTTCACTTATAAGAAGTGAGACTCCATCTCATCTCTCTCTCTAGGCTGGAGGCCTTGAGGGAGAGACTCACTAAGATGTGTGTAGTCCAAGAGGTCTGGTCCAAGAGAGGGAAAATGGCTGTTTCCTTCAGGATTTATCTGCCACTTCCTCAACTCATTTGCATGTGAAGGAAGAGGAAACTACGCTTAGTCATATCCTCCTCCTCAGTCCTCCAAGTGGACTATCTAGGGATTGTTGTGACTTGACTGCACTTAACCCTTTGCATCCCACAAACCCCTTCTCAGGCAATTCACAACATACACAAAAACATACATAAATAACTTTAATCAACCACCCAAGAGTCCCAGCTTGCCACGAAGATCCTGGAACTTCTCTCTTGGCAGGGGCTTTGTTAGGACATCTGCAGTCATCTGGTCAGTGTTGCAGTAACACATTTCAACAAGTCCATCCTCGATCACCTGGCGTATGTAGTGGTACCTGACCCCAATGTGTTTGGTGCGTGCAAGGAACTTTTCACTTTGTGTCAGCTTCATACTGCTCTGATTGTCCTCCATCAAGCTGACAGGTCCCGTTCTTGGCACGCCAAAGTCCTTCAGGAGCTGATCCAGCCAGGGGATCTCTCTGCAAGCTTCCGAAGCCGCAATGTACTCAGATTCTGTGGACGATAAAGCTACACATTTCTGTTTATAGCTGCCCCATGCAATAGCTCCGTCCCCATACATAAAAACATAGCCACTTGTGGATTTATAATCCTTATTGTCCCCAGCCCAATCCGCATCAGTGTACCCAAGCAGTTTAGGGTCTCTGACAGCTGGCAGTTTTAATTTACAGTCCATGGTTCCCTTTAGATAACGAACAACCCTCTTAACTCCAGCCCAATCATGCTCAGTGGGACAACTTACTTTCCTACTTAGGATCCCCACTGCACTTGCCAGGTCAGGTCTGCATGTGGTAACCAAATACAAAAGTTTGCCAATCGCTGACCTGTATTGCGTGTTGTTTGGCAGCAACTTCGAACCTTGTTGATTCTTCAAGAAGTCTGTGGCCATCGGTGTCGCAACTGGGTGTGCGTCCTGCATCTGCATGCTTTCAATCAGTTCAGTTATCTTTTGCCTTTGGCTGAGTAAGAACGATCCATCCTCTTCTCTCTCAACTTGAATTCCCAAGTAGTATTTCACTTTTCCAAGTTCCTTGACCTCTACTTCCCTGTTGAGGTGTTTGACTATGTCTTTATAGTCTTTCTCATTTGACGTAGAAATTAAAAGGTCGTCAACAAAGGCTAAAATGTACGAAAACTGTCCATTCCTTTGTTTGGTGTACAAGCACTTATCAGCAGTCCCTTGCTTGTACCCAAGCTGCACCAGCATCTCATGGAGTTTCTGGTTCCAAGCCCTCGCTGCTTGCTTCAAACCATAAAGTCCTTTCTGCAGCTTGCACACTAGATGTGCCTCATTTGGTTTAATGAAACCTTTGGGCTGCTTCATATAAATCTGCTCAGAAATTTCGCCGTGAAGAAAGGCTGTCGCAATGTCAATATGGTAAACTGACATTTGCTTAGATGCTGCAATACTTAAAAGTAGTCTGACACTGCTGTATCGAACTGTCGGTGCAAACACTTGATCGTAATCCTCTCCATACTTCTGGGAAAAACCTTGTGCCACAAGCCTAGCTTTGTAGCGTTGCACCTCCCCTTCTGAACCCTTTTTAACCTTGAACACCCATTTACTTCCAATTGCTTCCTTACCAGGAGGTAGTTCTGTGAGTGTCCAGGTCCTGTTCCGATGAAGTGCATCTATCTCCTCCTGAGCAGCTTTCCTCCAGAGACTGGCTTCATCTGGTGGCATCCTCTCTATCTCTTCCCATTTGGAAGGTTCCTGTGGAGACGCCGACCTTGTAAGGTAGGACAGCCGTAATGGTGGAACACCTCTGTTGGTTCTGGATGAGCGTCTGACCTCTGGTCTTTCGACCGCATCAGCTTCCTCATCCTCCTCCAGCAGTGGCATATCCCCATACAGCTGCTCGTCATCATCTTCGTCTCTGGTGCTGCCAGGGGCCTGGACCTCCACGTCTTCTCGGGTGTCACCTATAGGGGGTGCTACGACACTAGAAGTTGGATTAGTACTTTGTATTGGTTCAAAAGGAAAAATCACAAATTCCTCATCCTGTGGCTCCTTGGAACAATCAATGGCAGTGTCCTTTGTATCAACTTTGCCTTGCTCATCGAAGTAAATTACATGCTGCGAACTTGTCTTGCCAGTTTGCGGATCCAAGACTCTATATCCTTTTCCTCCAGAAGCGTACCCAACTAGGATCCCTGCCTTCGCTCTGGAATCAAGTTTGTGTCTGTGCTCCTTGGGCACATGATAGTAGCACAAACTTCCAAATACACGTATATGTGACAAATTTGGGGCTTTTCCATGCCAAAGTTCAAATGGTGTGCGCTCTGCGCCTTTCGTGGGCAGTCTGTTCTGAAGATAGACTGAGCAACGAGCCGCTTCACCCCACAGCCTGTGTGACAAGTTAGCTTCCTTTAGCATGCACCTTGTCATTTCCAAAATGGATCTAAATTTCCTCTCTGCAATTGAGTTTTGTTGGGGTGTGTAGGCAACTGTGGTCACGTGTGATATGCCTTCTCTAGCCATGACGGCCTGCATCTCATGTGAACAAAATTCCCCACCATTATCGGACATTAAAATGGAAGGGGCTCGCTGGAACTTGTTCTTGACCATGTTAAGATAGTCCCTGAACAATTCCACTGTCTCACTCTTCTCCTTGATAAAGTAGGCTACGCAGAATCTCGAGAAATCGTCCAAAAATATCAAAATATATTTATTACCTCCTAGAGAAGACACATTCATTGGTCCACATAGATCTGTATGGACAATGTCCAATACTTTAGTGCTTCTCTTCTCTGCACAACGTGGGAAAGAAGGTTTAGTTGCTTTCTCACTAACACAAGTTATACATTTTGATGTTGGTGTATTTGTGTTGCTTTGCTTTACCTGCAGACCTCTCACAAGATCACCTTTCTGTAGTTCCAGAATAACGTTGGTGTCTCTGTGTCCAAGTCTCTTGTGCCAGAGTTCCAGACTTCCTTCGTCCTTTTGACTTGGTTGCGCCACCTTTGCAGACTGGTTCTGCTGGTTCTCTGAAACATTAAGCTCATATACACCATCCTTTAGTGTGCCTTGAACATAAACTTCATCATGCTTAGTCACAATACATTGTCCTTTTTCAAATGTAATTTTAAAACCTTTCCTGTCCAAACTGGACACGCTGAGTAAGTTGCAATTAAGCTTTGGTGCAAACTTAACTTCAGTTATCTTAGTATTAATTGTTTCATGATCTACGTTGAATTTCAAATTCACAGTTCCTGAACCAATTGCCTTTACAATGTTGCCATCAGCAATCTCAATTTCAGAGGTTTCATCCCCATTAATCTCATTAAAATACTCCTTTTCATAACAGAAATGAGAACTCGCTCCACTGTCAAGAATCCACTTATTGCGCTTATTTTCACAATCCTGGACAGCTAAACTCCTCTCCTGCATCAACATGGTTTGCTCATGACTCCCCTTCTTAACACCTTGTGGTTTTGAGGGGTGGGATTCAACTTTATCCCCATTTTGACTCTTGCAGTTCCTTGCTATGTGGTTTTTCCCATTGCATTTAAAACAAATTATTTCTCTAGATGTCTGTCTGGACTTTCCAAAATGCTTGGATGCATAGCTGCTATCCTTCCTCCTTGGATTCCTTTCTTGAGAATCAAGGCTATCTCTGCATTCCTCTCTTAAATGGTTGATAAGCTCATTAAAAGTTAAATCCTTTGTGTGATCCATTATACTTTTAAATGGAGCAAACGTAGGTCCCAATGATGCAAGCATAAACGTTACTTTAGTCACATCATCAAAGGCTCTGGGAGTAAGGGCAATTCTTTGAACAATCTCAGAAAAATTCTTAAAATGCTCTGTAAACTCTTCTCTAGAATTCATCTTCAACTTGAGTAACTTATCCAACAAGTATCTATAGGAACTCTCTGTAGATTGTGCATAAATGCGTTCAATGTCCTCTAGGATCTTAGATGCATCATCTTCAAAATTTATCATTGATAGATGCTCATTCCTCAAACTGCTCAAAATTATGTGCTTGGCTTCATCATTTTTAATACTCCAAGCTTCTATCTTAGCTAAAGCTTCTGCATCGGTTCCTGTAGGCTTTTCTTCCTTAATGGCCTGCAGAACACGCCTAGCAGCAAGATAAACTAAAACGCGCTGCTTCCACTGCACAAAATTATTGTCATCCAGCAGCATAAAACTTGGTCTTGCCTCACTATCAAAACTGGAGCTTGCCATCTTAAAACTTCAAAAATTTCCAAAATTCAAAAATCTTTCAAAAATCAAATTCAAAATCTCAAAAATATCTTCACTACCTCTGAGCTTTCTCAGTGCTGTAAACTCTGAGGGAGGGGAGGGGTAGTTAATCCCCCAAGCACACTGCAGAACAAAGAGACCATGTGCTCAACCAGGAAATCCTAACTGGAAAAATCCTACAGAGTTCAAAATCACAATCCAAATCAATCCTTCAAAAATACACAAAATACGCAACTCTGGGCCGCAATAACCCTATGTGGGAATGTTCAGGAATGTGGATGAGGAGATATTGTTTAATATATCCTATCCCCGCTTGCGCTAGCAAGCACAAAACTTTAGCAGAGTAAAACATTCCCCTTTTGCAAAATACACAGCAGAAGAACGTTTGCGCAGGCTTGATTTAAGCCACTAAAATAAAGTGTATTTTCCTGGTATTTCCCCTTTTTCCCTCTTAAAAGAAAAGACACAACACAATGCTCTTAAAAGTATAAAAGATGTTTACTTACAAGCATCTCGAGGTACAGCACACTCAAGAGGTAGACTTGCTTAGTTAAAAGGTAATATATACATTGTGAAGTTCACTTATAAGAAGTGAGACTCCATCTCATCTCTCTCTCTAGGCTGGAGGCCTTGAGGGAGAGACTCACTAAGATGTGTGTAGTCCAAGAGGTCTGGTCCAAGAGAGGGAAAATGGCTGTTTCCTTCAGGATTTATCTGCCACTTCCTCAACTCATTTGCATGTGAAGGAAGAGGAAACTACGCTTAGTCATATCCTCCTCCTCAGTCCTCCAAGTGGACTATCTAGGGATTGTTGTGACTTGACTGCACTTAACCCTTTGCATCCCACAAAACCAAGTTCTGACAAGTGTTGCCTTAGGCATTTATCAGTATATTCTGTTTTATCTTTCATAAAGCTTCTGTATCTGCTGTATGAAAAACAAAAAGCAAAAAAAAAAAATTAAAGTGAAAAAAATGCATTTTTTCTAGTCTGCATACTGGCATACTGGCAAATAGAAGAAAACGGTAAACCCGTTTTACTAATGTGCTTGTACAGCCTGTTAAATGGTAATTCATCTTGAAAAACCCTTTTAGCTTTTTATCACCATTTGAATTATAGGTCACTTTGAGACCTTGTTTTAAAATGTGCTTTGTGCAGTGCAGGGAAATAATATATATTTTTTGCAACCCCCCCCCCTCTTCCACATTGCAGATAAGCAGTAAAGATGAAGATTTTTTAGACCTTTCTGTTGATGTGGAGCAAAACACGTCTATCACCCACTGTTTAAGGTATGGAAGATATTCAAATTTTGGACTGTTTGATTGATTTCTTACCCACCCTTCACCATAAGGTTCCAGGGAGGTTACAAGAATATAATATGCCCATATAAAATCAGCTGAAATGGTTACAATTATAAAAAATAAGTACGTAATACTATTCCAGCCAGAGCACTATAAATTCAGCAAAAGAGGTGGGTCTGGCAAAACAACATACTTTGACTGTCGCAGGCCAGGCTAAAGAGGTGCATCTTCAGCATATAGCGAAAGCTACATGGCAAATATGCTAGATGCACCTCTGTAGGGAAGGGAGTCACACAATTTCCTGGGCTGCCATTCCCACATTCCTTTATTCATCCATACAGTACTATGCAAGTTAAGAAGAGAGAAAGTTGGTGAAATTGTATCTTTTATTGCACCGACTTAGACTGCTACTAGGAATCTCAAGCCTTCATGCTCTCTATTAACCAAACTTGAACTACTAGATGTCATTGTACCTGCTATGGCTTTCTTGTCCTTTGGGATTGGCATGTCAATCGCTGCCAGCTTAAATTCAGTACATTTAAGCAAGATGTTGAGAGTTGGTCTGTATTTCACTTTAATGCCTGTTTTTCTATTTTAGGGGATTCAGCAATACAGAAACCCTGTGCAGTGAATATAAATATTACTGTGAGGAGTGTCGCAGTAAACAGGAAGCACACAAAAGGTACCATAAGCATATATTGTAGGTTTCACAGTTGTTAGCAACCTATCCAAATATTTTTCCTTACATTGTGTTTTGAAAGTTTAATTTGGTTATAACACCAATAAATGTTCTGTAGCAACCAAGATACTTGAGGTTCAGTGGGGTTGATTACCTAACTGCGTGATTTCTGCCTCTCACGTTTTCAGCCCCTAATATTTCAATATGATTTAAAAAGCTAATCCTAATTGTCTTCGCTGTCTTCCCACCTACCCCCTTCCCTTTTGTATTTCATCTGCAAATTTTATACACTTACACTGGCTCAAGCTCCAGATGTTACCATGGTACCAGTATTCAGACAAATACTATTTGGAGCAGCCAACCTTGAGTGGCTGGACAAAGCAATGTGAGATGTTATCAGGATATGATCCATCATTGGAGATGGTGAGCACTGTATATTTTAAGAGGGTTAAAAATCTTATCTTTAACCAGCTTTTTTACAAAGATTTTGTGTGAGAAATGGGAATTGTTGGACGTCATGATAAGCTTTGGCATATGACTGGAATGGCCCGCATCAGGCTTTCATTTTTTGCACTCTTGCCCCCTCCTCCTTAATTCAGGAGTGAGAAACCCTCTCCCCCCCTTCAAGGGCTGCATGCTGGCAATGGGAGAAGCCAGAGCCGAAAAGGGAGGGGCTTTTTCTCATCCTTAGAGCAGGCTGCCAAAGGAGGAGGCTGCATGAAATTAGGCTGTGGGTGACAGGTTCTCCATCTCTGGCTTTTTGTTATATGTGATTTGAGACCTACCGGCTGAAAAGGATCCATTTTTATATCCTTGTAAAAATTAAAGTATAGGAGAACATGGGATACTGTAAACATTTTGACATGAATTGTTCTGTTTATAAAATTGTATATGTGGCTCATTTACCTATGTAACATTTTCATTTCTATATATGTTTCCATTATTTTCCTTGGAGTTTTGAATCTTCATGGTGTTGATGACGTATGATTTAAGCTATGGTTTAGCTGAGTGATGATTAAAATTTCATAAGACTATTCTCGTCTATGCTTAAGTCATTAATTAAATTGATCTGTACTTTTGTGGAATTTCACTTTATGCTTCTGTAAGAGTTGAGTGTTTTTAGTTTTGATAAAAGGAGGTATATCTGAAGGGTTGTCATGCAGACAAGTAGACATCTTTGTTGCTCCAGAGGGCAGAACTAGAACCACTGGGTGGAAACTGCAGGGAAAGGGATTTTGGCTAAGCATTCAAAGAAGCTTCCTAGTGGCAAGAGCTATTATACAATAGAACAGACTTGCCTTGGACAACGGGGGCTCTCCTTTGTTGGAGGTATTCTAACAGATGCTTGGCAGCCACTTGTCAGGTATGCCACAGTTGCATCCTGCACTATAGAGCCTGTACTGAGTAGGGAATTTAGACTCAATGGCCTTCAAAGTCTCTTCCAACTCTATGATTCTATGGGTCAGGAAACTATCAGTCCTTGAATATGTTCACTCAGCATGTTTTGTCTGCGGTTGCTATAGTTCTACACTATGGAAGTGATAGATTTCTAGCTACTTGGGTCTACAACTGGTTTTCACTTTCACCTCATAGTGGGTCACACCAGTAGCACCATTGCTAGTTTTAGTACACTTTTAAGAAAAAGAAAAAGAGGAGATAAAGCAAGAGAATCAGAAGGGAGGAAAGCAGAGGGATAAGACTATATGTTTTTTTTAAAAAAAAGTAAAAGCAGATCTCATTTTGGAGGCTAGGGTTAAAACAGAGCTCCAAATCTAGAAATGTTATTACTTTTTACATTATATCAATTTTTCTACGAGGGATGTGTTCAAAGCGTTCACAAAAGATAAAATGAAGCAGTAAGGCCTTTGCTCTAGCCACCACTGTTTACCAGTAGGATCCAACAACTGTTAATAATAACTATGGTTTCTGAAAGTTTAAATAAAATATTGGTGTTGGTATACTTGCAACACAGTCCTAATCATGTCTGCTCAGAACAATGTCCTATTGAATTTAGTGGGGGCTATTCCAAGGTAGGGTTTACGGGTGGCGCTGTGGGTTAAACCACAGAGCCTAGGGCTTGCTGATCAGAAGGTCAGCGGTTCGAATCCCCGCGACAGGGTGAGCTCCCGTTGCTTGGTCCCAGCTTCTGCCAACCTAGCAGTTCGAAAGCACGTCAAAGTGCAAGTAGATAAATAGGTACCACTACAGTGGGAAGGTAAACGGCATTTCTGTGTGCTACTCTGGTTCACCAGAAGCGGCTTTGTCATGCTGGCCACATGACCTGGAAGCTGTACGCCGGCTCCCTCGGCCAATAATGTGAGATGAGTGCCGCAACCCCAGAGTCTGTCACGACTGGACCTAATGGTCAGGGGTCCCGTGACGGGGTGAGCTCCCGTTGCTTGGTCAACCTAGCAGTTCGAAAGCATGAAGTGCAAGTAGATAAATAGGTACCGCTCTGGCAGGAAGGTAAACGGTGTTTCCATGCACTGCTCTGGTTCACCAGAAGCGGCTTAGTAATGCTGCCCACATGACCCGGAAGCTGTACGCCGGCTCCCTCAGCCAGTAAAGTGAGATGAATGCCGCAACCCCAGAGTTGTCTGCGACTGGACCTAACTGTCAGGGGTCCCTTTACCTTTACCTATATGTTCAGTTCAGTTTT
Organism: Zootoca vivipara; assembly: GCF_965207765.1. Taxonomy (NCBI): domain Eukaryota; kingdom Metazoa; phylum Chordata; class Lepidosauria; order Squamata; family Lacertidae; genus Zootoca; species Zootoca vivipara. The sequence goes on from NC_142587.1 coordinate 79,512,536, forward strand.
TAATTTAATGTCTATAAAGTGTGGTATTCCAGGTTTTAGACTAATTTCAAAGTAAATTTGTATGTAATAATGCACATTACCTGTTCATCAACCTTCATTGTTCAAACCATTGCTATTTTCATCTTGTTTGCTTTTAAGTGCGTGGCTGTGCTTCAGGAAATTAAAGCATGCATTTGCTAGCAGTGATGTACTACTGAAGTTTAATGATGCCTGATTTTCAATGTGAAAAGTGGTTCGTTGAGGGGTGCAAAAAGCTCTGACATGCTGCTCCTTAATGAACATTTTAGAACGTTCTTAATTTTTGCATTTGTTGTTTAGTCATTTAGTCGTGTCCGACTCTTCGTGACCCTATGGACCAGAGCACGCCAGGCATACCAATTTTTGCATACCAACTAGGAATTGCAGAATGAGCATGTTGATGCCATTGTCAAAGTGCACATCCCCCTGAAAATAATGCCATGTGGACTGATGATGTCCATAAGCATGTTATTCATTTGCACTGCATTGCTTTTTAAATGGGCTTCCCCAGATAGTCAGGTTCTGCATGGAGGACTAGATTGTATAGGAGGGAGTGTTGGCTCAGCATCAGGAATGTCTTCCCTACATTAATATGCATGCACACACCCAGCTTGCAAACGATCTACATTATTTTGCAAAGATGTGAAAAATTGCCCCAAAAGAGTGGAATGTTTTACAGGAGTAGAACATGCTCACAAAGTGCTCACCCCTTTTGGCTCAGTGTTGCTTGCAAGCAGTGGCACACAAGTATTTTTAGTTCCTACTTCAGAAACTCTGTTCTAACTCAAACTGCTTTCAGTCTTCTGTATATAATAGTTTGTGACTTGCTTGGTTTCAACCATGTTCCCTTCCCCACAAAATTGCTATGGCACCTTCCAAACATTGTTATGGGCTTTTGGGGGCACACAGTTCTCAACAGCTAGCAAGTGGTAATTGCTGTGTGAATGTATTTCTGTTTAACATATTTGTATACTTAAGTTGACCGATTTTAATAAGTCTACTGTGAGATATGACTTCATTGGTTACTGCCTACTGTCAGAAAAAAGTAGGTTTTAAAATGCAGTTGAATTTCGGACATTTATGACCGCACTAAAATAAATACTTTGTTTCAGGATGAAAGTGAAAAAGCTGCCTATGATCCTAGCTCTCCATCTGAAGAGATTTAAATACATGGATCAGCTACATCGATATACAAAACTCTCCTACAGGGTAGTGTTTCCCTTAGAGCTTCGGCTGTTTAATACATCAGGAGATGCCACTAATCCCGACAGAATGTATGATCTTGTGGCTGTGGTAGTCCACTGTGGAAGGTATGAAAATACAATGTGACACATTACTGCTACTGATTTACTGTGAAATAGCATTGTATCATTCTTTAAAATCATCAAAATAATAGGCTTTTGATGGACTCTCTTAACATATGCAATGTGCCAGCGTTGTTGTTTCCTTCAAGTGTCATAGTTGAGTGTTGTTGTTTTTATACAGCAATTAAATTAGCAAAAAAAAGTGGGGGAGCACGTCTTGTTCTTCAGATTTAGCTGCTGCTTTGGTTCTTGTTCTTTATGAAAAATCAATACTTGAAGCTTGTTTTCATATAAATTTTGTGTTTAAACAATAAAATAAGTGGAAGTAGTTGTCAGAATTCTTCAACATTTACTTCTGAGGAAAAAATGATGTTAAAGTTGATGATGACCATAATGTGAATTGCTTTCTTCTTCACAGTGGACCTAACAGAGGACACTATATTGCAATAGTGAAGAGTCATGATTTTTGGTTACTCTTTGATGATGACATTGTAGAGGTAAGAACGTCTGTAATTCCAGATTCTAAATGTTAGACTAGTTATTCTGTGTCTACTACTTACTTTTAGATTATCTCCAAGACAATAGATTTTGCAAAGAAACTGTTAACCTGTTACCAATGCTAATAAAACATGTTAACATACTCTCTAGTAAAGAGAATATGCCTTTGCATATTATTTTCTTTGGAGTGTCTTTTTCAGTGTGTCTCCTTCTAGCAAACAGCTACTGTATAATTTTAAAATGATAGCCAATGGTGTGTGTTAGCTAGAGGTATGAATGCAGTTCATGGAATGTATTCCCTGCCCCTGGCAGCCCCCTGCACAAACCTGCTCAAGAGGGTTGAGGGGTATGTAGGCAGTTGCAGGAGAGCGGAAGGGGAAATCCTGTTGCATGAGCAGAAACATGTTCCCAAAATGTTTGCGATTTCCCTCAGCTTCTATCTTTTTTCCTTTGTTATGAAGCATAAGAGTTTAGGCTGTAATCTTGCCACCCCATCCACTGTTGTTGGTTGGAGGAAGGGGGCTAGCATGCCGTCCTGTCTCCTCCCACCCCCACCCCCTACCAGCAAAGAGAAACATTGCTGATGAGGTTCTGCTGTTGAGAAGCTCTCGCCAGTAGTTTTGCCATTGGCAGTAGCCAGTTGAAAACCCGGAAATGGGGTGGTCTTGGGGTGGGGACACTGGAGGTTTTGAATTGACAAGACCCCAGAACCTTGATTGTCCTTGAGATATGGCAGTGGCTCCAGCACTCTAATCTCTCCCAACCCCAGTTAGAATTGCTGTAGCCATGCTAGATAAATTGGAATGGGAATTTCTTTTTACATAAATTATATCTTTCACATTTCATTTCAGAAAATAGATGCACAAGCAATTGAAGAATTCTACGGGTTGACATCGGACATCTCAAAAAACTCTGAGTCTGGTTATATCCTCTTTTATCAGTCTCGGGACTGAAATGGGTCTGTGGTGAAAAGTGACTTCCTGTATCGCTGCTTTTCTGGCATTTGTGGAAAGGAGAAAATACTAATTCCAGAGAGAGAATGCAGAGTCAAAAGAGTGGTAGCACAGTTTGCACAGAACAAAGCCAATGTTTCAGAGAGGCTTTCTTAAGCTCTTTATATCATGCTCATTTAATTTGCTCAGGTGTCATACTGAGAATGCTGATCCGCGACAATTGCTCATTGGGAACAGAGAGGCCAGCTGCTCTCATAAGAGCTAGCTATCGAGCAGCTGAAACACTGCTAGAAGATTTTTATCAAAAGTCAATTCAAGTCAGTGGTAATATTTTCATGATCTTCAGTACACTTTGAATTTTGGCCAGTGTTGCACAGGAAATAAGTGTAACAGAAGCAATATTAATTTGACATACATCTTTTGTTTGTTTGTTTGTTTGTTTCTTATTAAGAGTGCAAATGATTCTCTGTTCATTTATGCTCAGTTTCTGGGTTTATCGCACACCTAATTAGAGAGAGTTAGCCTAACAGTTGCCTTCCTGGCCAGAAAAAAATTAATAGAATTTGGTGTTAGCTAATAGAATCAAGAAGGCAAGTATGTTTTGCTTCTTTTAAGAAGCTTACATTACGGTAATATGTACCTCTATAATTGGTAACAGTTTGGGATTTTAAACTCCCTATGGGGAATAACTTGGTTTATAACTATAGTTTATTTTTATTTATGTATTACTGTAACTTCTAGAGGTTTTGTATTCTCAATTCCAACATGTTTTGGAGCCTAGTTTTGTATATTAGCTTATATCAGATTTAAATATTTTATTTCATTGCTTATCTATCTCATATCTCAATAAGGATACATTCGAAGCCTGAAGTAACTGAGGAAGGTATAGGTTTTACTTCCTTCCATGAGGAACTGATGACTCTGGCTGTGTATTTGACGTGATTTATTTATGGAGTTGGAAATGGAACTTTCCTCTGACCTTGTAAAACAGCTTACTTGTTTTATCACTTGTTTTATGAGAGACTAGAGCACTGTTGGTATGATAGACTTTCTGTTCTAAGTCTTCTAAACAATTGGCTGCAAAGTAGGTCAGAGTTCCTCATGCTTAAGTCCCAGTAGAATCAGAGTGTGGGCTTAATTGTGACATTTAATTAAAAACTGAAAATAGTTTCAGAATATCTCAATCTTCAACCTGTGGCTACAGTGGATTTTAAAATCCCAGATGTATGTTGGATAAAATGACTCCTTACAATTCTGTGATGGTTCTATTCAGTAAAATTTAGATAGTAATAAAATTGTCTTTTGATATTTGGTTGGATCACGACAGCAACAGATGATATGGAACTGATCTCTTCTGATGGAATTGAACTCTTCTAGCTAACATTTCCATACATTATCATTGTTGTCTGATGGTGGCTGAATGTAACTTAAAAAAGAAAGAAAGAAAGAAAGAAAGAAAGAAAGAAAGAAAGAAAGAAAGAAAGAAAGAAAGAAAGAAAGAAAGAGGCTGAACACACATTCCCAATTAGAGCATTTATGCCTTGATAGAATGTGGTTTTTGTTTTGTTGGACATGTTAAAAAATGTAAAACTTTTCCCCCTTTTCTGCTGCTATAATTAATGCATATACTTTATCGGTATCATTTAGCTCAGGAACACAACTTCATATAACTGAACAGATTTCTAACAGGGTCACCAAGTGGGCTACTTTATTTAACAAATGTGAAAATGTCATGTCAAATTGTAAAGATTCTTTTTATATAAAAACAAACGTTATAAAATTCTTGTTTTGGTCAGCACTCTTCTTTTTTTTTAAAAAAAAAAATTAACTGCTACTTAGCTTAAAACACCAGCATTTCAAAGATGACCATATTAAGTCTTCCATGAGAATACATAGTGGTTTTAATAGTAACAAGTGTAAATTCAATATATGGCTTATGGTTCATAGCCATTGTGACTTTCCCATATGGTGATGTGAAGCTTGAATAATTTCGATATGGGATCTTTTGATAAAGAGAGGAGAGTGTATGTTGCTTTACATCAGCAATGTGTGTGTGTGTGTGTGTGTGTGTGTGTGTGTGGAGTTTTTTTACATTAATTTCAGTATTTCAACACTGAGTAAAACTGAGTTGAATACCACAGATATTCATGCAAGGATTTGTACCTATATCCAGTGATATACTGGTATGTACCTTTTCTAAAATCATTTCCTTGTACACCTGGCCCCCTTTCATATAACAACTGTTTTGAAATTCCCCTTAACATCATCTTGAATCTGGAAAGGCAGAGAAATGCTGCTCAAAAGCAAGTCCAAAACCTTTGGGTCCATGAAAGTAGTTGCACAGTTTTTTGAATTCTAGCCATGACATTTATCTTATTCCTAGCCCTGTTGGAAATATGAGGAGGTGGTTCTTTAAATATAAACAATTTGCTCGCATCACACTGCAGCTTAATTTGAGAAGCACTGAGAGCTTGAAACAAGTCATTTGAAAAAAGGATAACAACATTCCAAAGAGATAGGGAAGAAGTCTTCAGATATAAATTATCATATATCCTGTCATCCATCGGGTACAGTTTTATTTGTGTATATATATTTTTTCAACTGTCAATTTGCCAGCGCAGCTTTTCCTGACTTCATTCCAATCTTCCAATCCGGGCTGTTGTCCAAGCCTGTCGTTTGAAGTTTAATGACACAGTAATTCCCAAGTTGTTAAATTGTTACTGTTCACGATAAATTCCCAGTGTTAAGTTGTTAAGCATACTGTTTGCAATATTGCAATGTAAATGAACTGTATTCCACAGATGTAAGTCATTTGGCAATCAAATTGGCTTTCCTGGAGACCACACACCCCCGGGCCCTAGATGGGGGGTTGCTAGACATCCACTTAGCCTTCTCTCTAGCTCATAATGAAGAATTTCTGCAAACGGATGCACTGTATGTTGTCCCAAATTGTTATCAAGGCATTATAAAGTCAGCTAGCAAGTATTTCCCACTTCCCTCGAAAAAGGGAGGAATTCTCATTTTTCCGAGCTGTGTCATACTAACAAGCACCATCTTGTTTCTTCTTTTTTCTTTATCATGTCTAAGTAAAGCTGTGCAGCTGAATACTTAATTATAAATAGAAGTCCATCTGTACATTTTCCCCAACCTAACACAAAAGAGGGTTATGGTATATGAAGAAATGATGCATACTACTGACAATACTACATAAACCACAAAACCCACAATTGTTTCCACATGCACAATCAAACAATGACTCCAAACATCATTTGGGCCAAACGGATGTGCAGTGTGAAGCATAATCCGTAAATTAACACATCATTAGCCAGAAGTGGCGGTCTGTGAGTTGAGTCCTAACACTTGCAGTAACAAAGACTAAACAATCTAGCTTTTGCCTCTGTGCCACATTCTTTTCTGTCAGATGTGGGGCTTGGGTTTATATTGCTGATGAAGTCATTCCCATCTATGATATTGCAAGCTTTATTCATGCCCAGCACTTGCATTTACAACAACCTTCCAAATGAAGTGATGAGGATTTTTATTTTTTTAAGGAGATCATTTAGAGCAGGCATCCCCAAACTTCGGCCCTCCAGAAGTTTTGGACTACAATTCCCATCATCCCTGACCACTTGTCCTGTTAGCTAGGGATCATGGGAGTTGTAGGCCAAAACATCTGGAGGGCCGCAGTTTGGGGATGCCTGATTTAGAGCTACATCTTATTTTCTTGCTACATACGAGATTATCAACCAAAGCCATAGTCGTGACAAGCTCCTATTTTAGAAGTGCTTTTCATTTGTTGGGATAAACAAAAACGAAGGACAGTTATTATATCCAAAAAGTTATTATCCAAGATCCTGTTTTCAGGCCTTCCCACAGTGATCTGGATGGTCACTGTGAGAAGATGCTGGACTAGATGGGCCATTGGCCTCATTCAGCTGACTTTTTTTTATGTTACAAACAGTGCTGAGAACACCATAAGTATAGTATGCAGCCTTACTAAATGAGATCAGAGGTCCCTCAGTGTTGTCTGCACAGACTCACAGCAGCTCTCCAGGGTCTCAGGCAGGAGATTTTCCTAGTCCTAACTGGAGATGCCAGAGATTGACCCATGACCCATTTGCATGCATTGAGAAGAAGAAGAAGAGTTTGGATTTGATATCCCGCTTTATCACTACCCGAAGGAGTCTCAAGGCGGCTAACAATCTCCTTTCCCCTCCTCCCCCACAACAAACACTCTGTGAGGCGAGTGGGGCTGAGAGACTTCAGAGAAGTGTGACTAGCCCAAGGTCACCCAGCAGCTGCATGTGGAGGAGCGGAGACGCGAAACTGGTTCACCAGATTACGAGTCTACCGCTCTTAACCACTACACCACACTGGCTACATCCCTTCCCCTAAAATCATGCCTGACTTGCTTGCCAAATTTTAAAGACTAAACAACGTTTGCTGGTTGACCTTGTAGTACTTGCTGAAGCAGGCCAAGAGTGCATCTTAGTGCAGCTGGCACTTTTGATGGATTGTCATTTTTGATGGATTGTGTGCAGTTTTCAGAACATTTCATAGCAAAGATGGGTAAACTATACATTGTGAGGCCCAGTGCTAGCCTGCTTGAAAAGCAGCTTTGGGGAGAGAAATTTTAAGCAGAGAAGTGGTGTGGGAGGGAATGTTTGACCCTTTCCCTCTCTGCTATTTCTCCACTTCAAATTGCACTCCAATTGTTTGGGGAAAGAGCCACTTGGGAAGCAGGAAGCTAGGTAAATGGGGTGGGGGGGTGGCCACTGCAAATATCTGAAGACTTAAACTGGGGAGAGAAAGTGCATGGTTGTTGTTTTTTTAAAAGACACAGAGGCTTACAATCAGTTGTAGTATATACCCTGTTCTCCTAAAATAAGACATACCCATAAAATAAGCCATAGCAGGATATCTAAGTATTTGCGCAATATAAGCCATACCCCGAAAATAAGACATAGTGATAGGTGCAGTTTTGGAGGGCCCCAAGGAAGAGGCAAGGCTGGACGCGTAATAAAAAAAAATAAGACATCCCCTGAAAATAAGCCACTGTGGGGTTTTTTTAAAGGAAAAATGAATATAAGACGGTGTCTTATTTTCGGAGAAACACGGTAAAGCCTAGGTTAAAAGGGGCACGACTGCCCTTACTTAAAATGGCCGCCGGAGCCTCGCATGTGACACAACGCCCACTAAATTAGAAAGCGAAAACCCCTTGCTGTGCCCCCAAGTGCGTGTTAGGAGAAATGATGAACGACTGCCTAATGCTGCCAGGCGTTTATTAATGCAGCCGCCAGGAGAGGCTTTGGGCTTGGGCTTTGGGGATGGAATTGCTGTTTTGGTGGTTGTTGGACAGTTCCCCCCCCCTACGTCAGCCCATGGGCTCCTCCTCCCCCCACCTCCCACCCAGGGCTCCATTCAGGATAGTATTTAAAGGGCTGTAGAGGTGAGGCCTAGTCTGTAAAATGGAGCCAAGGCCTAGTCTTTAGGCTGTAAAGTAGAGGCGAGGCCTTGGCTTGGGCTAGTATTTAAATGTGACCCGAGGCCTCTACCCTGTATCTCCATTCCTTGGCCCTGGCCTGACTCTGTGGGTTGTCTGGTAATAGGCCCCCTTCAGATCCCCCTGAGCCTCAGAGTCCCCCTGTTTGACAGGATCTCGTGGCGGAGGCGGGGTTAGTGGGTGTGGCGCATTGTGGCTAATCCCTGTGACTGCCCCCACGTGTCCCGATCCATGATCTATTCTGTTTGTCCCCCTCCCTCTCCGTGACCGGCGTATCTCATGACGTTTTGAAGGATGGTATTTATTTTTGTCTTGTGGTTATTTGGTGGGGGATTTTTTGGGGGGGGGGTAGTGGTGCTAAATTGTAAAGTAAAAAGCCCTTGCCATGCCCCCAAGTTATCTCCCCCTGGGCCTAGTTGGGGCCTGGCAGGGGCCTACATAAAACAAAGGCCTAGGGGTCTGATGATGGCCACCTTGGTGGTTTCAGTTGCTTGGTTGATGATGTCATTTGGTTTGTGGGTGTGGCTTAGATTTCACAGGAAGGGAGGGGTGGAGGAGGGTATAACGCCACTTGAGGGTGCTGTTTGACTTGGTGGAAAATCAGGTTTCTACCTGCCCAGATGCGAAATTTGAGGGTTTTTGTCCCCAACAACGCTCGGGAAGTGGCCTGGATCGTTGTGTAAAAATTTCAGGACGATCGGTCAAGCGGTTACGCAGAAAAGTGCGGCCGACACTTTCAAGATTTTTACATTTTTATATATATAGATAAAGCTATTTTTAGCCCTCTCACCCCTTGCTTTTTCCTGTAAGACCAATTGCAGTCGTTAACAGTCGTCAACAGGTTTACCACACCTATCAGCAAATCACCCATTCCACCACCCTTCTGAGTAATACCCCTCCCCACCTTCTCACTATATATAAGGGTCTGGTGACTTCTGTTTCAGTGTATCTGAAGAAGTGTGCATGCACACCAAAGCTCACACCAATGACAAACTTAGTTGGTCTCTAAGGTGCTACTGGAAGGAATTTTTTTATTTTGTTTCGACTACGTCAGACCAACACGGCTACCCACCTGCAACTAGGACGTCTGAAGGTATGACTTGCTTCAGTGAAATTGCTCCATAGAGGTCAAGCTAGAAACCACACTGACATAATGCAGACCTCTGCAGTATAAATTTACACAAAGGGCTAGTGGAGTTTTCCTGTGTTGTAAAATTTAAGCTGGTTCCTATGAACCCAGAGAAATGGATCTTGACCCAGGGAGAGCTCAAGGATCCAGGCAAGCAGACGAATTTAAGCGTCTCCTGCCCACCAAATAACAGAGACCAAACCAGGACGTACGAAGCAAGGCACTTTTATTTTTGCTGTTGCAACAGGGTCCTTCCTCTCACACAGGAGAACAAGGAAGGAACCCCAAACAAAGATGTCTTGCCCTTAAAAAGAAATTTGAAATTGGTTTCAGCCCACCCCCCAGAAGCATCATCCATATGTCACAGAAGGGGTGTAGCCCAAGACCCCCCTCCCTAGATTCATCATAGGTACATCATGAAAGGGGAGGTCTGGTGGCAGTAATCTGAGCAGTCTGGACCCTGCCCCCTGCCCCCCAAAACCTAATCAACAAAATTGAGAGATATTTACATTTCCCTGTTTCCCAGCCAAGTTAATCACACCCTTTTGTCTGGCAGTCAGGTATCAGGATGCCAGGGATTATCACTTTAATTCCTGAGACAATGAGAAGGTTCCCCCCACCCCACTTCTTCCTTGCAGAGGAACACCTGGTCAGAGAGAGAGTCAAAATGGTGTCAGAAAGGCCTGTCTTCCTGTGCTGCTTCAGACATGTGCCTGTACATTCATGTACATGTTTTATGAACAATTATTATATATATATAGATATGACCTCAAAATTCTTATAACAATTCCCCATTTGGGGCTATAATTTTTCTTAAAAATTGTTGCCCCACAAAAGAATAACCAGATGTGTTGTTTTAGTACTTTGGGAGAAGCATTTCTCAAAAATGGTCTATGTATTACACTTAACAGGATGGTCCACCAATATTGACTGGAAAGTGCAGTTTGCTTGTTTACCCTTTTGTGTGTTCTCAGGTGTCAAAAGCTAGCTCTCCTCTGGTTGCACACCTCCAACGTGGCACAACAGCAACAATCCCTGGTGAATCCCCTTAGGGCTTTCATATTGACCATGTCGCCTGGCACTCACCATAGCTGCCACAGGTTTGGACATGTCATGAGAGAGATGCCTTTGCCTTGGGCTTTCTATGGGCCTTTATTATAGGCTCTGGCCTTGCACTGTAGGGAGTTGCCCAGTTGCTCTTAAAGGAAGAAAGCTACTTGCACCTTGGATACACTTGCCCAATTAGAACTGAAGCCAAATTAAAATTTATACAGCCCCATAAAACATGTCCAAATTAGTCAAATTTAACTCTAAAAGGGATCATTCCTGTTAAATCAAGACATAAATACCTTCATTTATCTGGTGTTTCATGGATCTTGGAGCTTATTCTTGGTAAAATGAGTAAAAACAAATTTAAAAAATGTGTAGAGAAGGTTGGCACACTGCAGAGTGCCAGGTGGGACAAGAAAATGTGGTCATAAGTTGATCTAATCTAAATACTGAACTATGCAATATCCTGATCCTTTAAAAGGCATACAATGCATGGCAATAATACAAAAAAAAAACATTGGGACACTATACATTTTTTTTTAAAAAAAAAAAACCCAACAATTAAACACAAAATTGGTTCACCTCCCCCTCCTTGTGGAAATAACATACTGTCAGACATAGTTCAATGTTTCTGTCGAATATCACGCAACATAAGACCTAATAATTATATATCAGTTGTATGTCTTGAGGCCATCATGATCTTGAGACAATTCCGGCTGCTTTTAAATCCTAGGGCACAGAGTCTTGAGGTCAAGGAGAGAGAATGTCCTTGCAATTCACTTTCCCCCTTTGTCCCAAAGTCATTTGACACATTTCAGTATTCCTATATAACACATAATGCACAAAACCTTCAAATTATTAATTATACGCCATTTGTATATCTTGAGGCAATCAGGTGAACTTGAGATAATTCTTGCTGCTTTTGCATGTATCTCCAACAAGGGGGTTTTCTTGTCTGCCTTCGAGTCACTGGGAGGAAGTTAACAGTACTTCTATAACAGCACTTCTAAACCTTGCTGAAACGTTATAGCTTTCTAGGTCCTCCTTCTTAGGTTGTGATCAAAGAGATAAAATGTCAATTTGGTTTCCTGTAAAACATCCTTTTGAAAATAGGCCTGCAGGGGGTTGGGGCCTGAAGATATAATTAGTTAAAAAATAATAGTGATAAATAGTCAAGAAAGGGGAGAATATTCTAGAAATTTCTTCTTGGGGAGCTGCAAATAATATAAGATCATAGTTATTTAATTACTGCTGTTATTGTCTACTCAGTCAGTTTAATTTACTTCACCTAGTTTGGCTGTGGAGGAAACAAAGGACAAAAATTTTGTTAATTAGGACACAATCGATAAGTTATTAACATTTTCCTTATGTGGTTCTGAATTCTCTTTGAGGTTCATGTATCTTGTTTGAAAGGGATTATTATTATTATTATTTACAGGAAAGAATGACTTAGATGCTACATTAAATATGGGGATCTCAACACTATCACTGCCCTTAGGATACACATACATTTGAGTACAGACGCCTGACTGGGAAGGAAACACAGGCTATGCCCTATCACGGAAGCACATGTGTGTACTAAGGGAAAAATAAGGAAGGGGAAGATTAAAAGTACCAACGTTATATAGAAGCCTTTAGCAAACCTTAAGATTGGATAAACAGTTTAAGAGGGAATTTACTTCCTTACTAAAACCATTCTGTCCATTTGAATCAAGGTTAAAGTGACTCAGATAGACATTTGCTGGCTATGGATCCTCTACTTTTAATAACATTTCCCTAGAAGGAACACCATATTCCATAGTCACATGGTGAAACATTACATACAGAGCACATGGCTCCCTTGTGACACAGACCTTAAATATTATGAGTTCACAAACAAACATTTTCAAGGTTACAATCTCCCTTTTCCCTTCCCGCTCCCCCAATAATCTTTCCTTGCCAGAAAGCAGAGCTGGGCTGAATTTCAACCCATCACCACATCAGACACATTGCCTTTCACATAGCTCTAAAATGGGGGTTAGAAGGGACCCTGAGGTCATTTAGTCTAACCCTCTAAGATACAGGATTCACAAGATTTGAATGAAAATACCAACTTTATATAGAACCCTTTAGCAGATGAGTTTTTTTCCTTAAGAGGTGATATCAGGAGCCCAACACAATTGAAGTTAAAACTAGACTCAGATAGACAATTCCTGGCTAAGGAAGCTCTACTTTTGACAAACAATTCACCTTTATAGGAATAGCTGTTCAATTTTCCTTTAGTCAATATTCCTCTAGTCACTTGGAGGAAGACTCCCTTTTAGAGCCTCTCTCAATAACAAACATTTGCACACCTCATGAAGTGAACATTTTCAAGTTTCAAAATATTTTCAAAGCATTGAGCAAGCATTTTCAAACTTACTACTCTTATTTTCCTTCATCCTGCCCCCTCTTTTTACTTTTGGAGAGGAAAAAATGGCCTTCTACAGCCTCTTTAAAACAAACCTTTACACACTACCTCCACTCTTTTAAATATTTGCCATTGTTTTTGGGTTGATCAAGCCCTTACATAAGATTATTTAAGCAAGCTTGCCTTATTATTATATTATTTTAAACTATGCATGCTTTAAAAAAGGCAGTCTGTGGGTGTCATGGCCAAATTTTACACAAACCCCTAATTTCCTAAACCTGGATTATATCTCTCATTTACTTTAAGGGGAACAATGAACTATAGCAGACACAAGGATCAGACGCACATACACTTCACAGACAACACAGACAACATGTAACATGCAAACATATATAATTTTATACCATAACATACTTTGTAGGATTCCTCACAAAACTTTTCTCATTCAGAGTTCACCAGGGTTAATTTTAAAGCGGAGATTCACTGTATGTTAAAGGAACCTCCTGGTAGCCATTTCCCCTCATCTGGGTGGTCCATAGTAAAGCGGACCCAGTGTTTTTTTCTTACAAAGTTTTTGCAATTGGTTCCCTTCAAGCTTGTCCGCCCCGGGGATTTTGTGCCAATTTAAGAGAACGAATTGGAGTGGACTTTCATCCTCAAAGTCCTTACCGGAGCCAAGCCTCAGTTGTGCTTTGCCTCGGTTGGGAGTCTGGGAAAGGAATTCCTTAGAGTGGGTTGCACCCATTTTACTTAAGCCTTTTTATACTGCAGTTCGGGTCCCCGACCCTGTTCCTGGACACTCTTAACTTCCCGAGTCTATGACTCACCCCCACGTCCTAGTGGTGTTCCTGCCTGCCGTTCGCGTGCACTAACTACTAGGCGGCCTGGTGCAGCTAAAACCCTATTGGAACCCTCCCACTGGTCATCAATTGCCTGAGGGTTCCACAGCAACTTCCCTGCCTCTTACACACTAGACTCATATCCTACTGAACGCTTGCCTACGCAATGTCAGGTCGGAACTGAGGAATACAGAGATACAGAGTAGTAGGAAAGGAACGGGCGCACTTGCAATCTCTGGTCATGGGTCATACCTAACAAAGGTCGCCATGGCAGGGGGGCGTCTTCACCCGAAGATTAAGAGCAGAGGAATAGGAAACAGAGCTGGGATAGCCAGATTCCCAGATTGGTAGAAAAGCGACAGTTTGCTCAGACTTCTGCTCAGTTTGGCAGAAGGGAGCTGGGACAGTCTTTCTGAGCTCTGCGTTTAACGTAAAGACTGTTGCCCTGGACCTCAGTTCTACCTTGTAACTGTGCCTGGCAGCCTTGCTGCAACTAAGGTCCAAAGAGGAGAGTAGAAAAAGATAGTCCAAGTGGAGAAATAGATTTTTAGTTGCTGTGGTTCTTAGCTCACCCAAGGTGTCCCCTTTTAATACTCACGACCGATCCTTTCAGTCGAATCCCGTTGTCTCCAGCTTCCAACTGGTTCCTGAAAAAAAAACAGCCTTGTCCCTTTAAACGTTGCTTCGTCCTGGGGGTCCCGCTTGGACTCTCAATTACTACCAAGTGCCTCGGGTCCTGAGGTTGGTTTACCCCCCTGCAAAAGAGGCAAGGGCGCGCTGGGCTCCCCTTCCTCAGTGAACCCGGAGCTCAAGGCAAAACTGGGTCCCCGAAGTGGTCGCCAAATTGTTGTAAAATTTAAGCTGGTTCCTATGAACCCAGAGAAATGGATCTTGACCCAGGGAGAGCTCAAGGATCCAGGCAAGCAGACGAATTTAAGCGTCTCCTGCCCACCAAATAACAGAGACCAAACCAGGACGTACGAAGCAAGGCACTTTTATTTTTGCTGTTGCAACAGGGTCCTTCCTCTCACACAGGAGAACAAGGAAGGAACCCCAAACAAAGATGTCTTGCCCTTAAAAAGAAATTTGAAATTGGTTTCAGCCCACCCCCCAGAAGCATCATCCATATGTCACAGAAGGGGTGTAGCCCAAGACCCCCCTCCCTAGATTCATCATAGGTACATCATGAAAGGGGAGGTCTGGTGGCAGTAATCTGAGCAGTCTGGACCCTGCCCCCTGCCCCCCAAAACCTAATCAACAAAATTGAGAGATATTTACATTTCCCTGTTTCCCAGCCAAGTTAATCACACCCTTTTGTCTGGCAGTCAGGTATCAGGATGCCAGGGATTATCACTTTAATTCCTGAGACAATGAGAAGGTTCCCCCCACCCCACTTCTTCCTTGCAGAGGAACACCTGGTCAGAGAGAGAGTCAAAATGGTGTCAGAAAGGCCTGTCTTCCTGTGCTGCTTCAGACATGTGCCTGTACATTCATGTACATGTTTTATGAACAATTATTATATATATATAGATATGACCTCAAAATTCTTATAACACCTGCATGATGTTTAACAATAAAGTGTTATTGGTTATGTAAGAGAAGTTGACGGCGACTTTGGTCAGTGCGACAGTTTTCCGCCTGGATGTTTATGTAAAAGAAACAACTCTTCCTTCTGTTTCATTTCCATTAAACTTTATGTGGCTGATTCCTAGAACTCACATTATAACCTTAACTTAGTAGCGTGGCTGCACATGCAGTGCCAAAAAAAGAAACCCATAGCCAAAAAAGAAGAAAGAAGAGGATGTGGATTTGCACAAACATCTGCACATGCTAATATGTTTGTATAGGTGCAAATTTAAAGATAATTGTGGGCTAACCAGCCTCATATAACTAACAATATCTCGTATCTCGGAAGTCAAACGAAATCCATTCCAGAAGTCCATTCGACTTCCAAAATGTTCGGAAACCAAGGTGCAGCTTCCGATTGGCTGCAGGAAGCTACTGCAGCCAATGAGAACCCGTGGAACCCACGACGGACGTTCAGGTTCCAAAGAACATTTGCAAACTGGAACACTCACTTCTGGGTTTGTGGCGTTCAGGAGCCAAAACGTTCGAGTCACAAGGCGTTTGACTTCCGAGGTATGACTCTATTTTGATCCATTGTCACTGGGCCCCTAAAAGGCATGGGGCCTATAGGCCTACTCAGGTCTGGGGGGCTGCAGGTTCCCCAACCCTATAATAGGAGAAGGCTATTGCCCTCATGCCCATTTTTATGAGCTGCTCAGAGGCTGATAGCCAGCCAGAGCTGAGACCAGAATGCTGGACTTAGACCTCAATCTGATCCAACGCGACTGCTCTTACGTTCTCTTCTGAGAAAATGATGGCACTAGGGCAACTTACGCAAGGCAACTGAGACAGATGTGAATGTCTTGGGCAGCTGCTCTTTCCAGAATCTAAGTTAAGAGATTCCTGTCATGTCGAGCACCTGCAACGTCTCACTTTTAAACTCCTGGGAAAGTAAACTACTGGGCCAGTTTGCCAATCATGGAGAGAGACTTCATTATTCATGTCTCAGGAATCCGATGAGCTCTTCTATTATGAAATAATTGGACAAGCAGAAGAAAGCGGCTTTCCTGCCGGGCGTGAGATGGAAGACAATGGCAGCAGTGCTTAGGTCAATTTAAGCAGTAGGAAGAATGTTGGGGGTAGATATCTGAACTATCTGGGGGCAGCAGATGAGGAATAGTGATATATGATTCTTAATCAGAGCAAGGGTGGGGGGATTAAAATGTGATTATAAGGAGAAAGCATTCCCCTCTTTCCAGTGGGGTATCTGACTCATGTTGTTGTTTAGTCGTTTAGTCGTGTCCGCCTCTTTGTGACACCATGGACCAGAGCACGCCAGGCACTCCTGTCTTCCACTGCCTCCTGCAGTTTGGTCAAACTCATGTTCGTAGCTTCGAGAACACTGTCCAACCATCTCGTCCTCTGTCGTCCCCTTCTCCTTGTGCCCTCCATCTTTCCCAACATCAGGGTCTTTTCCAGGGAGTCTTCTCTTCTCATGAGGTGGCCAAAGTATTGGAGCCTCAGCTTCAGGATCTGTCCTTCCAGTGAGCACTCAGGGCTGATTTCCTTCAGAATGGATAGGTTTGATCTTCTTGCAGTCCATGGGACTCTCAAGAGTCTCCTCCAGCACCATAATTCAAAAGCATCAATTCTTTGACGATCAGCCTCCTTTATGGTCCAGCTCTCACTTCCACACATCACTACTGGGAAAACCATAACTATATGGACCTTTGCCGGCAAGGTGATGTCTCTGCTTTTTAAGATGCTGTCTAGGTTTGCCATTGCTTTTCTCCCAAGAAGCAGGCGTCTTTTAATTTTGTGACTGCTGTCACCATCTGCAGTGATCAAGGAGCCCAAGAAAGTAAAATCTTGAATGTCATGAATGTTCTGCTAAAGCAGAGCTGAGGAAGCCATGGTCTCCCAGATGTTGTTTGATGCCAAATGCCATCAGCATCAGCCCCAACCAGCATGGCCAATGAGGGATGATGGCAGCTGTAGTCCAACAACAGCTGGGGGACCACGGGTTCCCTATCATTGTGCTGGGTGGTGGTGGGATCCTGTTCAGTTTGTGTTCAAAGGTGGATTTATCTAATTTATCACACTTTCCAAATCAATAAGAGACTTGAAACACAGCCAGCCAACCTTCGAAATCCACACTGACCCAAATTTTGCGAAATAATGTTTACAGAAATGTATATATTAGGGGCAAGTGGATAAATAGAAATATTTCAATGAAAATAACCTAAAGGCATCATTTCAGGGGAAACGGCTTGCAAAAATGAGCATGTCAGTCAAAACGGCATGCAAAATGTGTCTATTAGGAGAAATTTGCACTAAAACGCAGATAAGTTTTCATTATTTTCCTTTTTCCTTCGAAGAACCGCAAATTGCTGCAGAAGTGCGAACTGAATTTAAGTCTGGACAAAAATGAGAAACTCAGAGAACCAAAAATTGGCAGAACCTCCGGTCCCTGCTTATGCAAATCTCTGACCACAGGCATGAGATCATGCCACCAAGGCCTCACTCCTGTCAGCAATTGTGCTGCAGCATTCTGCACTAAATGCAGCTTTTGGATCAAGCGCAAGTTATGGGATTTCAGCTGGAAGTTATGGGATGCGCACTGATGGGAAATGAAGCAGTGTGGCTGCCCCGAGACCTTTGCAGGTTCAAATGGAATTGAAAGTAGGATTATGTTTGACCGCCTGACTGTATCATGAGCCCAAATAACCATGAGTGCACAATAAAAAGGACATCTGGAGGCACCCTGAGAGAAACTATATTTGCCCGCTAGTAGCCCAGCTGTACCCCTCTAAACTCAAAGTTCATTTGGGGGACACAAGCTGTGGGTACAATGGTTGAAGTCTCCTGTTTCTCCAGCCTATCTCTATGTGTGGGCCAGATGTCAGGTAACAACCCCCATGAAAAAAGTAAAAGGTAAAGGGACCCCTGACCATTAGATCCAGTCACTGACGACTCTGGGGTTGCGGCGCTCATTTCGCTTTACTGGCCGAGGGAGCCAGCGTACAGCTTCTGGGTCATGTGGCCAGCATGACTAAGCCACTTCTAGCGAACCAGAGCAGTGCACGGAAACACCATTTACCTTCCTGCCGGAGCGGTACCTACCGGTATTTATCTACTTGCACTTTGACGTGCATTCGAACTGCTAGGTTGGCAGGAGCTGGGACCGAACAATGGGAGCCCCTCCCGTCGCAGGGATTCGAATCGCTGACCTTCTGATCGGCAAGCCCTAGGCTCTGTGGTTTAACCCACAGTGCCACCCGCGTCCCTTTTATAAAAGAAGTTAGGAAGAAGTTAAATATCAGCCAAAGATTGGGGGAGCGGAATCAAATTTTGATCAATTATACAGCAAGCTCTCCATCAAACAGTGAGGAGGTTTTGTAAACCTAGTTAAAATCTGCCCCCCTTGAAAAACGATTGAAGTAAATTACTAATAATATTTAATAAGAAGAGGCACAGTCACAGCACATTGCTAATTGAGTATTTAAAAACCCAAGTACATTTGACATCGCCTTCCTGTTGAGCAGTAATTCCAAATCTGATATTCTACCCCTGCCGAAATCCCCTTGGTGAATAAAGCAGCAATCTGCCTGGAATAGCCCCAACTTTGTCTGCTATAATCTTTCACAAATCAAATAACGACTCCGAAGATCATTTGCTTTGCTACAGCAGTAACACAATATATTGCTATTAGCTTTTGAGTTGGGGTGTGTGTGTTGTGTTTGTGCGAGAGAGGTTTTTTTAAAAAATTAAAAATAGTAATAAATGAGCAAGAGATTAGAAAAGCATTGCTGAAAAATTACACTCATTATTTCCCCCTCACAGTTGATGTCACTCGCACTGCTTCCTAGCTTGGATGAGTTCCACAACTCCCCGGCACGCAGTCTGCACGCAAGAGGTTGTTTGGGAAATCAACCAAGGAGCTGTAATTCATCACTCCAGCTGGTGCCCTTCCAGCTGTACTGTAGGAAGCTGCTAATTGCTTGGTATTCATTCAAGAAATGATGAGCACAGTGCCCTTTCTAGCAGAAAGGCAATGTGCTGTTGGGGGTTTGGTCTTAGAAAGGGAAAACTTGCTTGTAATACAGTTAGACTGGCATCCAAGGCAGTCTTCTAAAACCAACCTGGTTGAATTAAAGCACCAGCAAGTTGTGCCCGCTTTCCAGTTCAAGTCTGCAAAAGGCCGCTTTCTTTCTTGCCTCTCTGCCACTTGGCAAGCTCAATTGCCGAGCAGGGGTTAAATCCTGCTGCATCGGCTGGACACACCTGTTTCACCCAATGCAGAATTGAATGCAGCTGATGGGACAGGTGAGCGTGGTTTGGGGAGCATAACAACAACAACAACAACAACAACAACAACAATAATAATAATTTATTATTTATACCCCGCCCATCTGGCTGGGTTTCCCCAGCCACTCTGGGCGGCTTCCAACAGAAAAATAAAACACAATAATCTATTAAACATTAAAAGCCTCCCTGAACAGGGCTGCCTTCAGATGTCTTCTAAAAGTCTGGTAGTTGTTTTCCTCTTTGACATCTGTTGGGAGGGCGTTCCACAGGGCAGGCGCCACCACCGAGAAGGCCCTCTGCCTAGTTCCCTGCAACTTGGCTTCTCGCAACGAGGGAACCGCCAGAAGGCCCTCGGTGCTGGACCTCAGTGTCTGGGCAGAATGATGGAGGTGGAGACGCTCCTTCAGGTATACTGGACCGAGGCCATTTAGGGCTTTAAAGGTCAGTACCAACACTTTGAATTGTGCTTGGAAACGTACTGGGAGCCAATGTAGATCTTTCAAGACCGGTGTTATGTGGTCTCGGCGGCCACATGTACTTGCAAGCCAAATTGGTGGGCCAGGATTGGCCTCCAAGCCGTAGGTTCCCTACTCCTGCGCTCTGGGGACAGGGTGCTTTAATCCACTTTAATTGTGCAAACCTACGTTTCCCAACCTGCTCCTGGATCCATCAAGCAAAACAGTCGCCTGCCCTGCACCTAAGTAGCCAAGAAGATGGCAGCACCCAAGGACCAAAGGCAGGGACCCACAAACTTTAGGGATCTACAGGGGTGTGTGGGTGTGTAGGTGGAAGTGGGGGGGGGGAGTGCATTATAAACAGCTTAACCCAATAAAAAATACTTAGAAGCATTAATGAATGGGTGAATGAAGAACCCATTTCTGGACGCATTTCATTACATCAAGAGAACATACTATTCCCTTAAAATAAGAGTATATCAAAAGAGACCTCGAGTGTGTTCGAGCATCATCCAGGAAAACCCGCAGGCAAATTTGTTGCGCAGGTGTAGGGAGAAATGGCTGTGCTCACCAAGAGCCCATTTCCTAGCAGAAAGAGGGCACTTCATTAGGACAAAATTGGCTGTATCAGTGGCAGAGCACGAAACTCCTTTGCTTGATCCTGGAGCAAAGCATAACAACATGTTGTTTACACCTCAAATTGTTTATACCAAAGTGGAGATGGATTGCTGTTGACATGTTCTCTTCACACCATCTGGAAACCATGCAATTGCAATATGATAACTTATGGCACACAGACTGTACCTTTTCCCCGTACTCTGAGTAAAGATGACATTTATTTATTTCCCTGAACAATTTCCCCAGCTCAACATACGCATTTGCAACTCACAGGCATTCCAGCACAGGGACATAGGCAAAGCGATTTCAGTTCCCCAGATCCATAAATGATCGTTTTTTAAAAACTTATTTTTATGTTTCTAAACAGATGCAACAGATAATAACAAGGAAATCAAGACTGCAATGCCACATTTCACAAGTCAAGTTTGGTATAAATCGGTCCTGCAACTGCCTCAGATCTTAGCCTAACTCATCTTCCTGTACCTATCTTCGGAAAAGAACCAAATATTTTATCTGAAAGGGTTCAAGGAGAGCAAACATTTTCATGTTATTTTCATTTTTACATTTCTATTTCGCCCTTCTTCCAAGGAGCTCACGGTGGCACAGATGGTTCTCTAGCTCCCCATTTTATCCTCACAACAACCCTGTAGGCTGAGAGGAGCGACTGGCCCTGAGTGAGCTTCAGGGCTGGCGAGGGATTTGAACCCTGGTCTCCCAGGTCTTAGGGCACACCCGCACCATAAATTTAAAGTACATGCAATGCATGTTTAACTCAGATGGCTTTACTAAAAGAATCATGGGAACCGTAGTTTTTTTAAAAGGTAGCTGGGAACCGCGGCTCTGAGATAACAGTGAGACTACAGTCCCCAACATTCTTGAGGGGGAAGTTGTGTATTGGGTGTGTTTATAGACCAACTCTAACTGCTACACCATGCTTCATCTTGACCTATCTTCTCAAGAGTCCTGGGGCTCACTCAGTTGGGGAGATGAGAGTCCTTCACCTCTTTCTAAAGAGGGCTATATCACCTTTGACTCGGGAAGGGACCAGCAGTGCTCCAGCAGATTATCTCTGAAGGTCAGAGCAGCTCCACAATGGAACCTATTACTGGAGGTGTGGTGAGCTGCCCTTGGCTGAAAGTCTTAAAGCAAGGCAGCTCTCTTTGGGGGATGCTCTAGAGAGCTGGATTGCATACATGGAGCGGGGGGGGGGGGACAAGACCACCTTCCGGCTCATCCAGTGATAAATGTGTAGTATTTGAAGGTGGGTCCCTCTGTCCTTCCTTCCAGATGGCCTGCTTGTTCCACACTCATCCTAATCTGTTTGCACAAAGTTTGCAGGGAAGGCTAGATGGCGATTTGTTCTGATTTGTTCGTGGGGAGGTTAGACAAGTGGCACTGTGGTCTAAACCACTGAGCCTCTTGGGTTTGCCGACTGGAAGGTTGGCGGTCCGAATCCCCATGATGGAGTGAGCTCCCATGGCTCTGTCTCAGCACCTGCCAACCTAGCAGTTCAAAAGCATGCCAGTGCAAGTAGATAAATAGGTACCACTGCGGTGGGAAGGTAAACGGCATTTCCGTGCGCTCTGGCTTCCATCACGGTGTCCTGTTGCACCAGAAGTGGTTTAGTCATGCTGGCCACATTACCCGGAAAGCTGTCTTTGTACAAACAGCGGCTCCCTCAGCCTGAAAGCAAGATGAGCGTCGCAACCCCAGAGTCACCTTTGACTGGACTTAACTGTCCAGGGGTCAGTTAACTTTCCAGAGCTTTCTGGGACTTTCCAGGACGTTCCATAAATTTCTTTATTGCAAAAGCTCTGATTTTTTGGAGGGGAAAATGGGTTTGTTGCAGAAAAGCACTATCTCAACTTTAATTGCATAACTTGAATTTCCTGATCTAGAATTGAGTCCCCAAACCCATCCACCCCCAATAGTGACAGTCTGGAAGTTCCCTCAGAAAGCCTGGTGATGTGTAAAAACGCAGCTGAGGAGCCACTGACAGCCGGAATAAAAAGTAATGCAATGCATGAAGGAATAGTTCAAACTGGTAGAAAGCAGATTCTTCCTGTGTGTCTAAACCTGCAGCCTCCTTCATGTTTTAAAACCGGGGTCATTGTGTTGCACACACTTGCCGTGCAATGTCTAGCTTGGCCCGAGGTGCAGACCCTAGATAAAGCTGTGGTTTACATTATTTCAACATATACTCTTCCAGTAAGAAAGAATGAGCGATGGCTAGTCTCCCCCCAGCTCTCATCTGCCTGTGATGTATGATCTGGCACAAAGACCTCCCGTGGAAGCTTTCGAATGCTTCTCGGTCTTGCAAAATGACTCAACTTCAGAAGACAAGGCTCAGGCTCACCAGCCATCAGTTTCCTTGAAAGCTAAAGTAGTCCGATGAGAACAGAGCAAATCTTGCACAATGGGGCCAAGGTTGCTCAGTGCCGATGCCTGCCAGGCGCCACTCTTTCAAACTCGCAGAGAAGCATCATGCCGGTTATGAAACATTTCCGCCTTCTAACTGCGTAACTTGTGGACATCCAATGAAGCTGATTGCTGGAACAGTCGGGACAGATAAAAGAAAGTGCTTCAACAGCTCAGTAGGTAGAGCTTGAGACTCTTAATTTCAGGGTCTTGGGTTCAAGACCCACAATGGGTGAAAGATTCCTGCATTGCAGGAAGTTGGACCCCATGGCCCCTTCCCGTTCTAGAATTCTATTCTATGAATTCTATGGATTCATGCAGTGCATAGTTAAACTGCAGAATTCACTTGTGCAGGAGGTAGTGATGGCGACCAACTTAGATGGCTTTGAAAGAGAATTGGACAAATTCATGGAGGAGAGGGCTATCTGTGACTGCTAGCCATGATGGCTCTGCTCTGCTTCCACAGTCGGAGACAGTGAATGTTCCTGAATACGAGTTGCTGGAAACCACAGGAGGGGAGAGGGTTGTTGTTCTTTGTTCGTTTTTTGTGTGCACATAATTTTTATTAATTTTCAATTATTAAAATCCAATGACAACCACATTTTATCAATATCAAATTACAATTCCCACCCAAATATAAATCAATTATACAGCCAATTATACATTTTGAGTGACTTCCCGTGTGCTGGGTTTCAGGGTACGAAGTTCTTATTTCTTCCTGCTTCCGAGATCTTAGTTAATCCAATTGCATTCAGTCCTGATCTTAGTCCCTTATCAACAGCTACTGATTTCTTGACCTCCATTCATGTTGAGATATTTAGCAACAAAAGTTTTTCCACAAAAAGAGTTTTGTTTTCCTGTAAATTCCTTGTGTGAGCTGTTTATTTTCTCATTTGTTTCTTTGTTGTTCTAATCATGTCTTACACGACATCCCTGCCTCCGCTTTCCCAGTCTTTCTCTTCTTCTGTTGAAATTCAAGCTGCGTCATTATGCCATCTTTGTTGTTTATATCTGAAAATGGGAGTAATCTGGCATCCCGCCATAGCTCCGGGCGAAATTCCAGTTCTCCTCCTCCTCCAATTCTTATCTCTAGCTGCTGCAGATCAAAAACCATAGTCCAAATTACCATCTGATGGAAGTAGTTACAGGTAGGTAGCCGTGTTGGTCTAAGTCGAAGCAAAATAAAAAAATTCCTTCAGTAGCACCTTAAAGACCAACTAAGTTTTTATTTTGGTATGAGCTTTCGTGTGCATGCACACTTCTTCAGATACACTTGAAACAGAAGTCAGACCCTTATGTATATACAGAGGGTGGGGGGGTGGGAATGGGTGATGGGCTGATGGGAGTGGTAAACCTGTAGATGGCTGTTAACGACTGCTGATGACTGCAATTGGTCCTGCGGGGGAAAAGCAAGGGCTGAGGTGCTAAAGAAAGCTTGATCATGCATAATGAGATAAGAATCCAATGTCTTTGGTCATCCCAGGTGGCTCCATGGTTTGAAGCTTGGTAATGAGTTCCAATTCAGCAACTTCTCTTTCCAGTCTGTTCCTGAAATTTTTCTGTAATAAAACAGCTGCTTTGAGATCTTGTATAGAATGTCCTGGGAGATTGAAGTGTTCTCCTACTGGTTTCTCTGTCTTGTGGTTCCTGATGTCAGATTTATGTCCATTTATCCTTTGGCGTAGGGTTTGGCCTGTTTGTCCAATATAGAGAGCTGAAGGGCACTGTTGGCATTTGATGGCATACACAATGTTAGAAGATGAGCAATTAAATAGTCCTGAGATGGTATGTTGGATGTTGTTGGGGCCAGTAATGATGTTGTCCGGGTGTATGTGGCAGCAAAGTTGGCATCTGGGTTTATTGCAGGCTCTGGTACCAGTGTCCATGTTAAGTCTGGTGGTTGTATTATTGTGGGTGAGGAGTTGTTTAAGATTGGGTGGCTGTCTGTAGGCAATGAAAGGTCTTCCTCCCAGAGCTTGAGAAAGGGAGCTGTCATTGTCCAGGAGAGGCTGTAGATCTCTGATGATGCGTTGTACTGTTTTAACTTGGGAGCTGTATGTGATGACTAGTGGTGTTCTGTTATTTTCTTTTTTGGGTCTGTCTTGCAGCAGGTTCTCCCTAGGTATCAGTCTGGCTCTGTTGATCTGTTGTTTAACTTCATCAGGTGGATATTTTAGTTCTAAAAAGGTTTGCTGTAGATCTCTTAGGTGAGATTCTCTGCCTGTAGAGTTGGAACAGATGCGGTTGTAACGTAGGGCCTGGCTGTATACGATGGATTGTTTTGTATGTTTGGGATGGTAGCTAGAGGCATGAAGATATGATTGTCGGTCAGTTGGTTTTCTGTATAAGGTGGTGTCTATACGTCCATCCTGTATTTTTATAGTAGTGTCCAAAAAATGTATTTCTTGCATAGATTGGTTCATTGTTAGGTTGATGGTGAGGTGAAAGTCATTGAATGTCTGGTGGAAGAAGAGAACCTGCTGCAAGACAGACCCAAAAAAGAAAATAACAGAGTGTGTCGTTCTGTTATTGAAGAGGGGTGTGTCGTTCTGTTATTGAAAGGGAAAGGGGAAGTTGTATGGGAGCATGCAGTGGAACCTTGATTCATGAACACCTTGGTACTCGAACATTTCAGTTCCCAAACACCGAAAACCCGGAAGTATGTGTTCCGGTTTTTGAATGTTTTTTGGAAGCCGAACATCCAATGTGGCTGTCAGCTATTTTTCTGGGGCACCTGCACCAATCAGAAGCCGCACCTTGGTTTTTTAATGTTTCGGAAGTCAAACGGACTTCCAGAATGGATTATGTTCGAGAACCAAGGTACCACTGTATTTCAAATATTGGCATTTCACACCCAACATCTCTTGAAGACAAGCTGTTAGTTTTTTATGTTAAAAAAAGGCTTGGTACTTGATGTTATACTTTTGTATGTTGATTTTTCTGTGTGCCCCCCCACCCACCCAACTTATAGTATAAACTTTCATACTAAGGAGCAGGGCTTTTTCCCCCAGAGGGAACTCACAGAAACTCAGTTCCGGAACCTGTCAAGCAGGTGCCATTGCTATTCTCAGAGAACAAGGGAGGTGTTCATGGTGAGTTCTGGCACCTCTTTTTCCAGAAAAATTGCATTGCTAGGGAGGCACTTTACTGACTTGAGTGAAACACAAGATTCCCACCCCAATCTGCATACAGAAACTGACCAGACTTAAAGCTTAAAGCTAAGGATCTGGACCAGGAGAGGCAATGAAGACAGACCAGTAAATGTATCACTGTTGAAGATCTTTGTAAGGTTTTCTTCTCGTTCATCTCACTCTTTTATATCCATGCAAAGTAATGCAAGAACAGAGTTTTCCAGCTCTAAGAACTAAATAAATTTCTGGTAGTCCAATATTGCCCCCTGGTGGATTTTAATTTAGTTACTATGACATCAATTCCTGCATTTTTCACTCATGAGTCTAAGGGCCTCCAGACTGTAGCTATTTGGGGAATGGGATTCAGTCATCTGAATTGCGCAAAATCAGGTTGCACGATTAACATTGCATTTGGAGCTCTTGCAGAACAAATCCACTTACCTTAAAGAAAGGGACTTTTTGCAATGAGGCAAGTGATGGGAAAATGCACTGGTCAATGTGGGAAAGTCTGGGATTACATTTGCCTTGTGCAACATTATCTAACCACCCCACAAACAAATCAGACTGCATGTTCAATATACAGGTCATCTGAGGGTCAACTGAATGATCCCAGCACCATATTTCAGATGAGAATATGAGGGTGTGGAGGACTAGTGGAAGACAGGAGAGATTAACTCCTTAGTTATATTTCCAATCATGCTGATTCTGGTCTGCTAAATGCTCCACTTTCTTCCCAGCCAAGATCTCTTCCCCTTCCAGAGCCCTGTTTATGGAGATTCTTCTTTCTAAAATTAACTGAGATCATTAGCAGGGAAGAATGGCAAGTGGAGAAAGGGGTAAGCCCAGGGCTTTATTTTCCAGCTGGAACTTGCTGGAACTCAGTACTGGCACCTCTCAGGTGGGCACTATTGCCATTATAAGATAACAAGGGAGGTGTTTGTGGTGAGTTTTGGCACCCCCTTTTCTAGAAAAAAACAATTGGTTAAGCCTTCCTTTCTGCTTGGAAATTCTCCTTGCCAGTGTTTTTTTTCTGGGGGTACACAGGGGTACGCACAGGGCTGCAGCTAGGGGGTGATGAGGTGGGCCCCCGCCAGGGGCGCAGGCGATTGGGGGGGGTCCAAAATCAGCTAAAAATATGTCCATTAATATAAATATCAACTATTGCCTCATAAGAGATGGTTTAAAATAGGTGATTTGAATGGGGGGGGCGTTGGAGGAGAGGCGGAAAGAAGTGCTAATTTGTCCGTGGCTAGGGGGCGCAATCTGGACAGTTCTGCCAAGGGCGCGAGATCACCTAGCTATGGCTCTGGGTACGCATACCCCTAAACATTTTGTGAATCTTTGTAATTTTGTCTATTTAATGTATTTATTTTTCCTGAACTATAAAATTTTCTTGAGTCAAAATGAGAGTACCCCTAAACATTTTTTAAAAGGAAAAAAGCACTGCTCCTTGCAAATAATACCCTCTGTGTCCTAGCCCTTACATTACATGAGAGAAGCACATTCATTCACCTGAACAATATAACCTCAAAACAAGAAAAGATCAGCTCTTCCCTTCCTTGAACACCTGACATTAGACCAATGGAAATTAATGGGCATGACTCACTTATATTCCAGTGAGTCTATTCTGAGTCTGACATGGTTGAATATAACCCACTTTGTTATTCTTATTCACTGAAAAATGAATATGCAATCTTGTAAGAATGTGCTCTTAGAAACAAAAGAAGCTGCCTTATCCTGAGCCAAACCATTGGCCCATCCAACTGCCCACGCACCTCCAGGATTTCAGACATGAGTCCTTCCATCCCCCAGTCCTACCTAGAGATGTAAGGGATCGAACTCAGGGCCTTTTGCATGTAACACATTTGCTCGACCACAGTGAGCTACATTTACCACATTAGTAAAGAAACAGTGATTTGTATGTGCTGTAAACATGCAACACCAGATGGCACCAGAGAGCAGGCAATTTTAAAACATGATTTTCCATAGAGATTTCCCACCCTTTGGTTATAACAGTCTAATTTCTGACTTATTTATAGTGTTGTTGTTGTTGTTTTTCCTGTGTCTAGATCCACCCTGGGATGGATGGTAGCTGGCACACATTTTTAAAAGAGGGCTTGTTGGGCAGGAAAAAGCTTCGTGGGTGTGCACTTGTGTGGCTGCACCATGCAGACTTCAACCTGCTATGCACAAAGTGAAGCAAACTTTGGTCACCCGACAACAATGTGAAGAAAGGTGGGGCCCTAGTCAGAGAGACACCGGAACAACAGCAGAACGGTGCTGTGTTTAAAGTGGCCCTAAGTCCTAAAGGGTTGCATCCTTCCACAGGACACTCTGGGAAAGTAAAGGTTAGCTAGAGTCGGAGCTCATCCACGCTTACCTTTTGGCCTGTGCTTTCTAGGCACTTTAAAGTTCAGGGCCTGAGCACTCCCACACACACCCCCCCCCCCGCAGCCACCCATGGCTGATTTCCCCAGGAAAACCTGCTCTTTAATGCTGCACTGGAACAAATGGCAATTGGGGTTTTCTGCAGCTTGCTGTTTGCTTCAATTCAGCAGTAAAGAGTGGGTTTTCACAAGGAAGGCACCGGGGGCAAAAGAAATGTTGGGGCACAGAGCTTTAAAACATGGACCTGTGTCTAGAAACATGGCACAAAAGGAAGTCTGGATGAGCCCTTGGAGCTGCTTGCAGTGCTGCCAGCACAGCCAAGTAAACTGGCCAGAACCTGCTGACAGAGGAGGGCGCTCACCATATAAAGTTCTGCTTACGGTGGTGTGAAATCAGTGTAGTGTAGTGGTTAGAGCAGGCTTCCTCAACCTCGGCCCTCCATATATTTTTGGCCTACAACTCTCATGATCCCTAGCTAGCAGGACTAGTGGTCAGGGATGATGGGAATTGTAGTCTCAAAACATCTGGAGGGCCAAGGTTGAGGAAGCCTGGGTTAGAGTGTTGGACTAGGACCTGGGAGACCAGGGTTCAAATCTCCACTCGGCCATGAAGGCAACGGGGTGATCTTGGGCCAGTTCCTGCCTGTCAGCCGAACCTACCTCGCAGGGTTGTTGTGAGGATTAAGTGTGGAGAGGGAGAATCGTGTACTCTATCTACATTGAGCTCCTTGGCGATATGGTGGGATAGAAATGCAATAAATACAATGCAGCGCCCATCCCCGTTCAGACTCTGAAACAAGCCCTGGAGATTTTAGAAAGTGTTTCTCTATATTATCTCCTGTGAAATGGTCCGCAGGTGTTGCCAAAGCACCTATGAGGCTGGAAAACGAATTGAGGCTGCTAATATTTACCTCTTTCTGCTGACAGTGGAAACCGAAGTCCCAGCGTCTTCGGCTGAGGTCATGTGAACTGAAAGTGGGAGGCACCCCAGAGTACGTGCCACTAAACTCTTGACTAATGTAAACTCCCCTTCATCTGCATGCACAATATAAATATATAAATATGCCATTTTTAAAATTATGGCCTTTTTATTGGCACTTGAAGGCGAGATAGGGAGCCTTTGAGCGCTTACTCATCCCTGTTTATCTCGCCACTGTAATGTTTTCAAACTGCCAAGTGAAGGTACGAGATAAACTTATAGTAAAACTCAGACTGAAAGGCGCCGGGGGTGGAGTTCAAGTTCGCCCTCCCTCTCTCTTTTTTTGAAAATCCCCATTTTAAGAGGAAACATGGTTTGTTGACACCTCCCCCCTTCCCTGCCTTGCCTAAAAAGCACCCTTGGACCATTCAGGATCACTGGGAAATGGTTCAAAGGGAAGCTTGCATGTTTGGGCCACCTGGCTGTGTGGTAAGAAGCTAAGAAGAGCCTGCAGGATCAGGCCAGTGGCCGATCTAGCCAGGCATCCTACTCTCACACACAGTGGCCAGCTAGATGCCTGTGGGAAACCCTCAAGCAGGGCCTGAGCACAAGAGACCTCTCCCTTCATCCCCATGGTCTCCAGAAACTGGCATTCAGAAGCATTATTGTGAAGGCAGAGCACAGCCATCACGGCTAGTAGTAGCCATTGATAGCTTTATCCTCCATGAATTTGGCCAAGCAGATGTCATGAGGGTGCTCACATACAGGGCAGAAGTGCAATACTTCTCTCCCATTCATAATAGTATCAATCGTGTCTCGAATCCAGGAGGCAGCCAATGGTCTTCACGACTCGTAGCCATTGTGAGCCTGATCCTGTGAGAACTTGTCTCATCCTGAAAAGACCTACATTCTGAAAGACCCACATTGGCTCCCAGTACGTTTCTGAGTGTTGGTGCTGACCTTTAAAGGCCTAAACGGCCTCGGCCCAGTATACCTGAAGGAGCGTCTCCACCCCATCATTCTGCCCGGACTCCGAGGTCCAGCGCCAAGGGCCTTCTGGCGGTTCCCTCGTTGCGAGAAGCAAAGCTACAGGGAACCAGGCAAAGGGCCTTCTCGGTAGTGGCACCCGCCCTGTGGAACGCATTCCCAACAGACGTCAAAGAGATAAACAACTACCTGACATTTAGAAAACATCTGAAGGCAGCTCTGTTTAGGGAAGTTTTTAATGTGTGACATTTAAATGTATTTTAATCTTTGTTGGAAGCCGCCCAGAGTGGCTGGGGAAACCCAGCCGGATAGGCAGGGTACAAATAATAAATTATCATCACCATCACCATCCCCTTCACAGCTGGGAGTCTGCAGCACTGAGGTTCCTTCTTGGGCTGTAAAGATCGCATGATAAATCCCATCCCCTATGGAGACTGTGCTGCCGCTCATCCCTCTCCAATACAGGGTACCTTATCATTTCAGTGAGGGAGGGGTTTAAATATAATCAGGGCAGAGGCCTGGGATACAACATGCGTCTCAGGTGTCACGAACCTTTCGCCCTCCAGATGTTGCCATACTGCAACTCCCACCAGCCCTAGCAAGCATGGCTAATGTCCAGGGGTGGTGGGAGTTGTAGTTCAGAGAATCATAGAATTGTAGAATTGGAAGGGACCATGAGGGTCATCTAGTCCAACCCCCTGCAATGCAGGCATATTTTGCCCAATGCGGGGCTCGAACCCACAACCACATGAATATGAGATTCATTTTTTCATCATGGCTCCTTCCTTCCGCCTTTCAGCCTTTCCTCTTCATAACAAGGGCGCTCACAGTATTATATAGATCAACACTTAATCTCCTCTTGAAAGTATTTGTGTTTGTCGCCTGCAACACACACTTTATTTTATGACTTCTTATTATTGTCTAAAGTAGTTTATTATGGATGAAGATACATAATGCAGTACTTTATTGCCCAAATAGCAGCTCCTGAAGCGCTTCAGAGAAGAGCAGTCCAATTAGCCCAATTATTACACTTTATTACTATTTGCATTGTGTGATTAAAACATAATGAAACTAGAAAGAAAGAAAATTATGGATAGGATGGTTCGGATTTTTTGTGAGTATGACCCACGGTGGAATAATAATTTGTATTTCAAGCAGAATACTAGCAAAGGCAAGACTAAGGAGGGAGATAACATGAGTGGCTAAAACTGATTCTGTAGAACTGATAGCTGACTATATATTATATTAAAGAGATGTGTTGACATACTGCAATGTACAAAACAACAGTGGCTTGGGATCCTAGCTTGTGAAGAAACAACGGTTTGCTCCCAAACAACACTAGGAGCTTCTAGTGAACAGTGAATAATAATAATAATAATAATAATAATAATAATAATAATAATAATAATAAATTTTAATTTATACCCCGCCCTCCCCAGTGAGAGCCGGGCTCAGGGCGGCTGACATCAATAAAATTACAATAAAATGTAAAAGAAAGAAAAACAATTGATTAAAATGCAGATTAAAATACAATTTAGATTTAAAAATTGTTTTAAAATGCAGTCTCGTTTTAAAATGGCCCAAATCAAAACCCAAAGGCGAGGCGGAACAGCTCTGTCTTGCAGGCCTTGCGGAAAGATGTCAAATCCCGCAGGGTCCTGGTCTCCTGTGAGAGAGCGTTCCACCAAGTCGGGGCCAATACTGAAAAGGCCCTGGCCCTAGTTGAGGCCAATCTAGCCACCTTATGGCTCAGGATCTCCAAAATATTGTTATTTGTGGACCTTAAGGTCCTCCGCGGGGTATACCAGGACAGGCAGTCCCATAGGTACGAGGCTTCCAAGCCGCATAGGGCTTTAAAGGTCAAAACCAGCACCTTAAATCTGATCCTGTACTCCACCGGGAGCCAGTGCAGCTGGTAAAGCACTGGATGAATGTGATTCCGCGGCCAGGACCCCGTAAGGAGCCTCGCCGCGGCATTCTGCACCCGCTGGAGTTTCTGGGTCAGCTTCAAGGGCAGCCCCGCATAGAGCGAGTTACAATAATCAAGCCTGGAGGTGACAGTCACATGGATCACTGTGGGCAGATCAGGGCGAGAGAGGTAAGTGGTGCTGTTTGGGTAAGACTTTGAGGCAAGCGTTCATGGTCCCACTCAACAGAAAGAGCAGGAAGCCCCCCCCCCAGCGGTGGAGGAAGCTGCTCAGGCACCTGGGGCAGCACGCCCAGGGGCGGGGCAAGCCGCCCATAGGGAAGGGGCGCACGGCGGGGCCTCTGGAGTCTGCCTGCCTCCTCCCACTCAGCCGCCCTACAGCTGGGGGGTTGGGCAGCGCAGAGCCTCTCCCAGGAGAGATGTGTGGCTCAGGCACACTGCAGGCCCCACGGTGAGTGCCGCCCGGCATTTTGTCACCCCCCCTCAGTGGTGACACCCAGGGCATACCGCACCCACCCTTCCTCTGCCCTGCCCTGCCCCCCCAGCAGACTCAGAACCAGAAATGGTTTTCTGCACCCCTCACCAACACTCCAAGACAGGCTTACCATATTTTGAAGTAAGTCAAGTTCTATGTATCATCATCTCAAGGGGGAGGGTTGCAGAAAACCATTTCTGGTTCTGAGTCTGCTGTCCCCGAAACTGCACCACGGTAAATATCCTACCATTGCATGCAGGGGGAAAGACAGTTGAAACAGCTGTTAACTCCGCAGTGAGTTAAGACCTTTCTCTACTGCCTGGTGGACGGTGCCCATAGTAAATACTGGGAGGGTGCAGGGATTATCTCAGACTAGGGGTGGATCTACACACAGGGGGAGGGAGGAAACGCTATAAATATGTCAGAAATCAAATCATTATAACAAAAGAAAAAAAACACTTTGTAAAAATCGCATCGAAAATTATTTGCTCTCCAGTGCCTTCTGGTGTTGCTTGTTCAGAATGCATTCAAAACGTCATTTTTTTCACTAATGTATGGCTTAGACAAGCAAGCTGCTTCTGCAAACCCTCAAAGCATTTAACAGCTCACTCTCCTTCTGTCTTTCTGTGATGGAGAGATATTTGCAGGGGATGGAGGTGGCGGGGAAACTCTCCTTACTATTGATAAAGGTTGGGGGGGGGGTCCAGAGACTTCCTCCACCACTGAGCTGAATAAAGAGCATGAAATTCACTCTCGACTCCGAGTACATTTCACTGGTGACGAAGGTGGGATCCTGCTGAGCTGACCGCCACCACGCACTGCACCGCAGCACCGCCACCTGCTGCACCGCTGCATCGCACCGTGCATCCAGGCTTCAGCTCCAGGACCCAAGGAACCCAGAATGGCAACCGACAGCAGCTTCTCGCCATTCAAACCAGCATCAGGAGACTGGGAAGGGTACGCTGCCCGTTTCAACTTCCTCCTGCAAGCGAAAGAAGTCACCAACGATGCCATGAAGAGGGCGACATTCTTCAGCGTCTGTGGAGAGGAGACGTTTGAAATCGCCCGGGCTCTCCTTGCACCTAGAGATGTCGCTACCGTCTCGTACAAAACAATAATGGAACGGCTGAAGGAGCACTTCTCACCACAGCCCTCGGTGGTAGCTTGCCGAAATGCCTTCTACGCAAAGCGGCAAGCCCCGGGGGAAACCATAACTGGGTTTGTGACCTCCCTCCGCCAAGCCGCCCGGCTATGCAACTTCTCAGAGTTGGAGAACATGCTTCGTGACCGCCTCGTCGGTGGCCTGAGGGACGAGATGTTGCAACGACGCCTCTACGCCAAAAAAGACCTCACGTTCCAGATTGCTCTGGAGGAAGCCCTGGCAACCGAAGCCGCCGAGAGGTCAACGCAAGAGGCACGACCGGCCCCACCATCCCAACCGAGGGTCTACCACGAAGACCTCACCGACGAATCCGAATCTGACAGGGAGGAAGTACACCGAGTACAGCGGCGCACTCAAGCAGCACACACACCAGAGCAGCCTCGACGAGAAGGAGGGAACTGTGCAAGCTGCGGGGAGAACCACGAGAGGAGGACCTGTCGTTTCCGCAACGCAGAGTGCAGGCAGTGCAGAAAATTGGGACACATCGCCCGGGTGTGTCGGGCTCGACTCACCCGTCGACAAGCATCAGATGACCGACCCAGGAGCCCCAGGTCACACGGCACCATGCACCAAGGCAACTCGACGGAGATCACGGACTACCAGGTATTCCAGTTGCCCCATCCCAGCACAGAGAAAATTTATATAGAGGTACAGATAGAGGGAGCCCCATGCCGCATGGAGCTGGACACGGGTTCAACTCTATCCATAATCTCGGCCCGAACATTAAGGGAACTGTGCCCTAATGGGGGTCCCAAACTAAGGCCGGCCCCATTCACCCTCCGGGACTTCCAGAAACGTAAGGTCCCTACAATGGGGGTGGGGACCTTCAGGGTGCAATATCGAGGGCGAAAGCAACAATTGGACTTGCTGGTAGTTAAGGGCCCCTACGTTAGCTTACTGGGACTGGCATGGTTTGGACCTCTGGGGCTAGCCGTTACCGGGGTGAACCACACTAGCTTACAAGTGGACGTGGACGCCATATGCAAAGAGTTTCCAGGGGTTTTCGATGGGGCATTGGGACGATATACAGGACCCCCCATTGCCCTACAGCTAGACCCCGCTGTACGACCCATCAGGCACAAGGCCCGCCGGGTCCCGTTCGCCCTGAAACCCCGCATAGACGAGGAATTGGACCGACTTGTGGAGCAAGGAGTGCTGGAGCCGGTGCCCAACGCCCCCTGGGAAACTCCAATTGTCACACCTGTCAAGCCTAACGGTTCGGTCCGCATCTGTGCAGACTACAAATGCACCATAAACAAGGCTCTCACGGCCCATGCATACCCAGTGCCAGTGGTCAGCCATGTCCTCGCCACCCTGGCTGGGTCAAAAATCTTTGGCAAACTGGACTTGGCCCAAGCGTATCAACAGTTGCCTGTGGACGAAGCCACAGCAGAGGCTCAGACGATTGTGACGCACAGAGGGGCATTCAGAGTAAAGCGGCTGCAATTTGGCGTTAGCGTGGCACCAGGCATATTCCAGAATCTAATGGACTCTCTCCTTAAAGGGATTCCTGGCGTCACCCCCTTCTTCGATGATGTACTGATCGCCGGGCCCACACCAGAGGAATTTGAGGACCGCCTCCGCTCCGTCCTGCACCGTTTCCAGACGGCGGGCCTCAAGGTGAAGCGGGAAAAGTGTTTACTGGGAGTGCCGCAGGTGGACTTTCTGGGATTTAAGGTGGACGCAGAAGGGGTCCATCCAACCGGTGACAAGGTACGGGCCATTTGTGAGGCCCCAGCGCCCAAGAGCAAGCCCGAACTTCAGTCATTCTTGGGACTATTGAACTTTTACCATGCCTTTCTTCCGCATAAGGCAGCGGTAGCGGAGCCCCTACACAGACTCCTAGATAAAAGGGCCCCTTGGGTGTGGGGCCAGCGACAAAGGGCCGCATTCCAGGCAGTCAAGGACTTGCTCGTCTCGAACTCGGTCTTGGCACACTTCGACGAGAGGCTGCCAGTGGTGCTGGCATGCGATGCCTCTCCCTATGGCATCGGCGCTGTCCTGGGACACCAACTCCCGGATGGAAGAGAGGTGCCGGTGGCATACTTCTCCCAGACGCTTGCTGCAGCCGAACGAAACTACTCACAGATTGACAAGGAGGGTCTGGCAATCGTGAAGGGCGTAAAAAAATTCCATGATTTCTTGTACGGGCGGCCCTTTACCATAGTGACTGACCACAAGCCGTTGCTTGGCCTGTTTGCCCCCGAGAAGCAGACCCCCCAAGTGTTGTCTCCACGTGTCCTCAGGTGGTCAATTTTCCTTGCCGGCTACCAGTATGCACTAATCCACCGCCCTGGGAAGGCGATGGGCCACGCAGACGCCCTCAGCAGGCTACCACTACCAGAAACAGGCCCCGACCCAGCGCCTGCGCAAGAGGTTATGACCCTGGAGCTGCTTCCCGACCGACCCATTCAGGCACAAGAAGTTGCGCACCATTCCACAAAAGATAGGGTCATCTCCCGGGTCCTGGACTGGGTGTGGCGAGGATGGCCCAGCAGCAGCCCCGGGCCAGAATTCGCTGGCTACACAAACCGCAAACATGAACTGTCGGCCCACAAGGGGTGCCTGTTATGGGGAAGCAGGGTTGTTGTTCCCCAGCCCCTCCGCAAAAGGGTCCTCACAGCCCTACACGAGACACACCCAGGGGTAGTGAGGATGAAGGCCCTTGCCAGGAGTTATGTGTGGTGGCCGGGGATTGACAGAGAGATAGAGGCCTGGGTCCAACACTGCCAGACCTGCCAAGAATCCCGCCCGGATCCCCCAAGGGCCCCAGTCCAGCCCTGGGAGTCCGCCCGACATCCATGGTCACGCTTGCACGTGGACTTCGCTGGACCCTTCCAGGGAAAAACATTCTTCATAGTGGTGGATTCCTACACCAAATGGCTGGAGGTCGCACTGGTACCGTCCACTTCTACGGCGGCAGCCATCCGGGTACTACGTAAGCTTTTTGCAACCCACGGGCTCCCTGACACCCTCGTCTCGGACAATGGAACCGCATTCACGTCAGAGGAGTTCCAGACCTTCACAGCGCAGAACGCCATCCGCCACATCCGCTCAGCACCATTCCACCCTGCCACCAATGGCCAAGCGGAGCGCATGGTGCGGACCACCAAGGACAGCCTCCGCCGCATGACACAAGGGGACTGGGAATACCGCCTTGCCGCATTTCTTCTAGCACAGCACAGCACCCCAAGCACAACGACGGGCCGGAGCCCAGCTGAACTACTAATGGGCCGGCGCCTTGCAACTAGACTGGACCGACTTCACCCCGACAGAGCTCAGGATGAGGTAGTGGTGGGGAAAGGCAGGAACCCCCGGACATTTGTGGCCCAGGACGCAGTGTACGCAAAGAATTTTGGGGCAGGCCCAGCATGGGTACCCGCCACAGTCACCAAGGTGACCGGTCCCGTGTCGTACGAGGTACTAACGGAAGGGGGGCAATGTTGGCGCCGCCACTGCGACCAGCTACGGCGACGATTCCCAGGAGGAACCCGGGAGGAGAGCGGGACAGAGGGGTCCCAAGGGGACAGCAGGGCAGTGAGGCCTGTAGAACGAGAGGGGTGGGCAGGGGAAGCAGAAGCAGAAGCAGTAGACACAGAGGGGCGCCCCGAGGCTGGAAGGACACCGGAACCAGAGCCACAACCTAGTGGTTCAGTGGCGCCAGACCAGACAGCCCCGGCACAGCCAGCAGCCTCGGAACACGAGCCAGAACCAGAACCCCTGACCAAGGAACACCCCAGGCCACAACGCACACGGAGGCGGCCAGCAGACCTTGGGGACTACGAATGCAACTTCCCGGGCAGGACTGGAACTTAGAGGGGAGGGGTGTTATGTACTGAGCTGAATCCTAGAACAATAGGATTCAGAAACAGCGGGAGCTACCCAATCCAACTCCAGGTGGAAGTGAATCCGCAACCTGATTGGCCTGCTGGAGCAGCCAATCAGGCGGCGGGCAGAAGTGAATCTGCTACCTGATTGGCCTGTAGGAGCAGCCAATCAGGCTGCAGGCAGAAGTCAATCCACAATATAATTGGCCCACAGGTGTAGCCCTGAAGTAGCCAATCACGCAAGGCCCATTGTGTAAATAATGTATATAAGCAGATGGTTTTGGGAAAAGAGCCATTTTCTTCTTCTCCTCTTCTCCTTGATGACTATGAGCTGAATAAAGAGCATGAAATTCACTCTCGACTCCGAGTACATTTCAACCACCCTGTTAATGATTACTGCAGCAGAGCTGAACACGTTGAGCTCTCTGACCTGTGTCTGCAGCCCTTGGAGGGTTTATTGCAGTCAGCACAGCCTTGGGCGGTGTCTGGATTGTGTGCTGAAAGGCAGTCAAATGGGCTGTTGTCCAGAAGTTCTGCGATATGCTCAACCTGCTTCCTTGAAGCTCTTAGGAAGAAGCCCTAGCACAAGCCAAGCTTTTATCTACACCAGGAAGTTGGAAAGGTTGGCAGGGGACAAGGAGGAACCTTGTGAGTTATCCTGTTGTAAAATGATGCCGGGGGTGCTCTGGGGACAGAGGTGGGCTAACAAGCCTAAAGAATAGGGCAAAGGGTTTCCGGTTCACTCACTGGCATCTCTAAGCTAGGGCAAGAGGGGGGCAGAACCCTGGAGAGCTATTGCCATTCAATGTATGCAGTATATAGCTATGTGGACTATACAGTCCTTGTAATAATAATAAAAAATGGTAATGTATAGAGGTCCTGGGCTGCCCATATGACAAGACCGCCATATTAGCCTTGCTAATGTGGTGCAAAGGAAAGCAGAGCAATATGTTTGGCACCATCTTGGCTGCAGGAGTTGCCAGAAGGGAGCACAAGGCACCATCCAATCGTCTTTGGGATTCCACTCCGGATTGGTGTAGGGCTTACTCCATAGCCTTTTCTTCTCCCAAAGCTGTCCTGCAACGCAGTGGAACATTAGGACCAGAGTTTTCCATCTCCTACATGTGCTACCTTCCCAAGTTGATTAGCCCCACCTGCTTCTCATTTTCCTCTACGGCATGTGCAGAAACCACCTTCTTGACCATTGGACCCACAATCGGTCTCATCCACTCAATCCGCTAGAGCCTGTCTTTGCATGCAGAGGAAGTCCCTAAATGAGGGTTTGAGACCCATTGGCTACCTTCACCTGGTTTAGCCGGCCAGTCAAAGCTATTCCCTAGGCATAGCTGCCAAGTACCCCGTTTCCCCCGGGAAACCCCCCATTTTTACTTACCTTTTCCCGGTGGTCCCCCGTATCACTTTGTCTCCCGTTTTCCTCCGTTATTTTCTTCTGCCGGCGGCCATTTTTTTCTTTCCGATTTGCCCTTCTATGGGCACCAAAAATGGCCGCTGCCGGCTTCAAAAGTCGCATCTACGCATGTCCAGAAGTGCATAGCCGCGACTTCTGGTGCTGGCGGCGGCCATTTTGGTGCCCATAGATGGGCGGAGCGACACCGGAAGTTGAGTCGATGCACTTCCTGACATGCGTACAAGCGACTTTTGAAGCCGGCGGCGGCCATTTTTGGTGCCCATGGAAGGGCAAAGCGACACCGGAAGTTACGTCGGCGCAACTTCCGGTGTCACACGGCTGCCGGTCCCGGATTCTGCAGTCCGGGACTTGGAAGGTTAGTCCCCAAGTATGGCCACTGTCATGTGCAGACAGCTTCTAGGAGCCACAGGTGAGAGCTCAGTGCAGGGTGGGGACCAAGGGTGGACAAAATACCCCAGGAGGAGCACAATGTGTTCCCCACCAGAAGTACTACCCCTCCCCATTCACTCCAGTCCATGTCTATTCCTACATTTAATATAGGCAGGCAAAAGACAGGAGAGGAAGGAAGGGCAAGAGTGGCATTATTTTGCTGAGGATGAAAGTATGCAGAGGAAGACACACTGGGATTAAAAATACAGAATTCATAGGAACATAAGAGTATAAGATGAGCCTGGCTGATCAGGACAATGGTCCATCTAGTCCAACATTCTTGATCTCACAATGGCTAACAAGATGCCTGTTGGAAACCTGCAAACAGGACATGAGCACAACAGCACTCTGCCCACCTGGAGATGCCAGTAATTCATATTCAGAGGCATGATGTGCCTGACAGTGGAGGTAGAACTGCACAATTGCAGCTAGGTGACATTGCCAAAGGGACGGCCCCACCCAAAATATAGGATAAGGAGGAAGATGGCAACCTTGAAGGAGACAACAAGAGCCTTGGAATGGAGCCTTGCAATGGATTGGCCTGCTAATGGGGTCTAGGCAATATTGAAAGAAGGGCTGGTTTCTGCCCAGGGTTCCTTCCCAATAATGGATACTCTCTCGGGTATGTCTCACATATTAAAAGAGGGGGCCAATGCATTTCAGCAGTGACCATATTGCCTTTAAAGTCTGTGGCAGAATGCGCCCCCTGCCCATTATTCTGGGTTAGAGCTACAGGGCATCGCTTTGACTTCTGCATCGGTCAAAATCTGCTGATTGTTCATTTATATCCACAGATGCATAGCTGCCAAGTTTTCCCTTTTCTCGCGAGGAAGCCTATTCAGCATAAGGGAAAATCCCTTTTAAAAAGGGATAACTTGGCAGCTATGCAGATGTGAATTCAGTGGGGAAATCACTATAGCTTAAACAGAAATACAAGGCATCTCCCCATAGCGGGGACAACTGTGAGCCAATAGCAGGCACTGTGTACCTGCTTATGGGGTCACTACTGATGGGCAACGTCAAGGCCCCTATTCTCCTTCAAACCAGCCTTGGACTGGACTGCATTTCCCAGAGAGGGCTGTTCTCTCTTCTCTGCAAAGTAAGGATGAATGCTGACCAGGTGGATGCATTCCAAACCAAGCAGGTAATCACAGAGGCTGCTGAAAACACTACGCTCAAAGATTTTATGGCGAGGTGAAGTTGGTGGGGTTATGTTTGCAGTTTAAATAGAGGAACCTTGGAGTGATAGGAAGGTCCTTTTCTGAGAAGCTGCTGACTCCAGAGTCTTGCTTCCTTATCAGCCCTGTTTATGACGGGTTTTGTAAATGTTTTATGAGCTGCCCATGACCGCATGGGGAGAGGGGGTGCTGGGGAAAGGGCGGTGGCTGCTCTTTTTGACTTTCTTTGCACTGTTGACAAAGGATCAAAGGGCAGGTGATCCCCTTGATAGGATGGAGGGGAATGGGGCAGAAGACTCCCAATGTGCCTTTTTGCCCATTTGCAGTGCTGGGGGGTGGGGGTGGAATATCTGCTACAGATCATGTCATAAAGGCAAAGCTTTGAGACTTTAATCTAGTTGTATTGAAGATATTTCTTAAGGTTGGTGTCACTGTTCAACGCAATAATTCTAATGGTTGCAAACTGCTTTGAGGTTGTTGGGGGGGGGGTTACAATCAAGAAGTTAAGTACATTTTATGAAATAAATCATTATTTTTAAGAATTGCCTTGTTTTATTTATTGATCTTGTTGTCAACCTCCCTGTGGTTTGCGCAAAAAGCTGCATATAAAGCAAAGAAAGAAAGAAAGAAAGAAAGAAAGAAAGAAAGAAAGAAAGAAAGAAAGAAAGAAAGAAAGACGTGATTGATTAATACTGAGTATTTAAGCAGCACGGTTTCAAAAGGCTTCGACCACATTATCTCTTTGTAATCTGCACAACAACCTAAGGCAATCTTATTATAGGATTGGAGCACAGGCAGAGAGAGATCGCAGTTTGGCTAGAAGCCAAATCGTGGTTTGAATGGAGGTCATCCCAGCGTGGGGAATGAAGGGGGCACAGTTCCCACCTGTGCAGGAGGGATTCCAGCTAGCTGATTTGCAATTGGCAGGTGTGAACACCTGGACAGGAGAGCCAGGCTGGGTCATGCTGGGGGTGCCAGCATGGGGGGCTCTGCTTCGTGTCCCCTCAAAAAACCCTGCCTGGGGCAACAGCCCCTCTAACACCCCCCATGCTATGCCCCAGCTCCAAATAGAGGATTACTCTAAGGCAACTGACTTTTATTCATATCTACTCAGAAGTAATCCCACTTAGACCAATGGAGTTTACTGTCAGGTGGATATACAGGATGTCAGTCGCAGCAGCCAAGTGGAGCCAATCCAGGCCCTATTCAGTCAGGGGTTGGGTGCTCAGCACACCAGCCCAGCCCTCGTTTCCTTTAGATTCAGTTTCTAAGCATGTGCCATTCAAACTGCACCATTCCGTTCTCGGTCGTCCACGGGAGGATAAGATTTTTATAGGGCAGTAAAGATGCTATGAAATGGTCGTAAGAATGCACAGGCTTCCACTTAAACCTCTCAGTTATCAGTGCTGCTGTTATTTGAGGCTTGAGACTGGGAAGTCAACGATAAAACTCAAGGAGATGCTGTAAAAAGTTATATGCAACCAGTGAATATATCGGAGGCTTCCAGATGGGGACTTGATATCACAAGCAAATCGTTCAGCGAGTGCAAATTGGTTGTTGGCAACAGGCTCTATTTCAGTGGAGGCTGCTCCACTTGGGCAAACTGAGCCTGCCCCCACCTGTCTTAAAACTGCAGTAGCTGTGAATCAGCCTGTCTGGCTCCACCTAGTGTTGACCTCCTGACCTTCTGTCCTACTGGTCACCACTGGTTTATTAACTTACTGTATTTTCTATGAAAAAAATAAACAGAGCAACACAGAACGCTCTCTTATACCAGGTGAGACCAGCTCTCCAGAGTCTCCAAAGACTCAGGCAAAATGAGTCCTTTCCCAGCCCTACCTGCAGATGCTAAAGACTGGACATGGAACCCTTTGCATACAAAGCACATTCTCTGCCATGGAGTCAACACTGTACTGAACAGGCTTCTGTTAATGTGGGGTATGTGTAAGTGTACCCTGATGTAGGGATGGGTGAATCTGTCCATTTCAGTTTCTCTCCACCACCACCCCCAATTTTCCCTCACTTAAGTTCACTTTTTTACATTTTCACATCAGTTTGCCATCATAGCTGCCAAGTCTCCCATTTTTCGCGGGAAACCCCCGTATTTTAAATCGTTTCCCGCTGGCAGCCTGGATTGGGAAAAATCCCGTAAATCCCCCGGATTTCCTACCTGCCAGGGAGGCTCCATTTTGGGTCCTGGCGCCGCCCGATTTCCAGTGCCCATACATGGGTAGCGCGGCACCGGAAGTCGCTTCTACACATCTCCGGACATGCGTAGAAGTGACTTCCAGTGCCGCTCCGCCCATGCCTGGGCACCGGAAATCAGGCAGAGCGGCACCGGAAGTTGCTTCTACCTTCCGGTGCTGCACTACCCATGTATGGGCACTGGAAATCAGGCGGCACCGGAAGTTGCTTCTACGCATGTCCAGACATGAGTAGAAGCGACTTCCGGTGCCCCACCGCTGCTGATCCCGCATTTTTCAGCAGGAGACTTGGCAGCTATGTTTGCCATCCCCCCCCCCAAGAATATTTCCTCATGTAAATCAATAAGCATTTTAGTGTGAATATCTCATATACCTGATCATATGCAGTCTTGCCAAATATTTTTGCAGACAAATTCTCCCTAATATAATGATGCATTTCCGCATGTCATTTTCAGTAACATTTGTTTTTGTGGGCAATTTCCCCCCAGTATATGCCTTTTCGTACCCATTACTTGGCTGAGCAGGTGCACTGTAGAATTAGGAGAAATGCAAATTTCGGAGGATGGTCTGTGCTTTGGTCCACATGTTGTTTTGGAATGCGCAAAATGTGTAGGTTTGCGTTTGAATGCAAACTGAATCAGTTTCTCCCCCATCTGTACCCAGAGCCTGAATTCAGTCACTTGGAAGCAAAGGCTTTGCCTGACATCTTTCCCTGACTCATGAGAACTCTCACTCTCAGCCAAAGGTCTCCCTGCTTAAGGTGCAAGAGTCACCTGCTGAAAGACAGCTGAGTGCACTTAAGAGGGAAAGACATATCTCACAGCATGCAGTTATACCACAGCTTTCCTGTTATATCTGAAGGTGTGGCACATTTTATGCAAACAAGAAGCATGCACCTTAGCAAATTGCAGCTCCCCGAGTGTTTCTCATGTGATCATCTCCATGCACCTCCGCATTAAATGTTATATGGGCTGCCTGGCATTGTTTCTCCTCCCTCTCAAATCCACCCACCCCAGTGTACCTTCTGTTCTGCCTGATAACAGAATGGAGAAACTAAGACAGAGACTGGGTGAGGAAGCCATCTGGCTGCTACAGCAACTCTTTCCAAGGTCACGGTCATTTCCTGTAAAACCTGCTGTGGCCCAGAGACTTAGGCGCAGCAGGAACATCCATTTCTCTCCACATTCCTTATATTTGCATCCAAAGATAGACTCATGATAAAAAGGCACAGAAACACACTTTTTTAAAAAATCAAACTGAAGACACAAGTAAGGATGCTGTTCTGCATCGCTCTAGCAGTGTAGCTAAAAAAAGGCTGCAGTCCTAACCCCATTTACCTAGGAGTAAGTCCCACTTGAATTTAATAGGGCTTACTTCTGAGTAGACCATGGTTAGGATTGCATTGGAAGGTAACTGAATCATAATGCACCAGTCCTGTCTCTTCCCACACCACCCCCTGGGAAAATGTAGGAGGATGGTCCGATATAAAGCTCTCTGACCTCTAGAAGCATCTAGGGGTCATGGGCCCCCAAATTGAGTGACATGCCTAGGCTATCATTATGGTCACACATGTTAGATGTGCCAGAGGACATAGGTTGTGTCCTCTACATGTAAGGTGATAC
The DNA here is from genome assembly GCF_965207765.1 of Zootoca vivipara. NCBI lineage: Eukaryota > Metazoa > Chordata > Lepidosauria > Squamata > Lacertidae > Zootoca > Zootoca vivipara. The sequence continues at coordinate 79,557,261 of NC_142587.1, forward strand.
TATAATCCTCTGCTTTGTTGACAAGAGGGATTTTTTAAAGTAGATGGCTTTCAGATAACCAAGTTGACTAACTCACTCAAGGTCATCTGTCGTATCACAGCTTTGGTCACACAGCTTTGCTTGGAATATATTAACTAAACCCAAGTCTGCTAGGTCTGTGTTCTTTCTACAGCATGTTTCAAGATATATCCAGATTTTAAACGATCCTGCAAACAATTCAAGTGTGATGGTACCATCCTCTCACAGGGCTGTTTCACTCTATTCTAAATGGCCACCTAGCAGGGGTGTTGTCAGAGTGAAGGGGCAGGGGGTTGGGCTAGATCAGGCACCCCCAGACTCGGCCCTCCAGATGTTTTGGGACTACAACTCCCATCATCCCTAGCTAGCAGGACCAGTGGTCAGGGATGATGGGAATTGTAGTCCCAAAACATCTGGAGGGCCGAGTTTGGGGATGCCTGATCTAGATGATCCTTGAGGTCCCTTCCAATCTGGCATTTCTACCATAGAAAGCATATAGGGCAGCCTTTGTCAACCTTCCAAGTCCCATCAGCCCCAGCTAGCACAATGGATGGCACCAAGCTGGCAAAGGCTGATACAGAATCTTGCATCTCCCTGCCTCCAGAAGGCTAACAGCAGTCTTCAGGGATGGGGTGGTCATGGTTAACCAAACCTGATCTTGTTAGCTCTCATTCCATGGTCCCCCCATGTATATTCTGCAGTGATTCTTGTCACTTTTGACTTGAATTTCATTTTTAAAACCAATTAGTTTCTGGTTTTGATCTATACAGCCTTACATGGTTCAGGACTCCAGTATCTCAAGGACCACCTCTCCTCACATCAACCAACCAACATGGACATGGCATTCATCATCTGAGGGCCTCCTTCATGTGTCCTCTTTGAGGCAACATAAGAACAGGCCTTTTCAGTGGTGGCTCCATTTGTGGAATGCAGCTCCCAGGGAAGCATGCCTGGCACCATCACTGTCTGTTTTTAGGGTCCAGGTAGAAACATTCTTATTTACCCAGGCTTGTGGTTTAACTTCATATTAGTGGCCTTTGTTGTGCTCATTTTTTCAGAGGGATGGGTAGGTCCAGACCCTCCAAGTGTCCCTATTTTCCAGGGACAGTCTTGGATTTACAGAAGCCACCCCAGTTACTGATTTGTTCCTGGAATTTCCTGATTTTCCTTAGGATGTCCCTATTTTAATAAGAGAAATGTTGGAGGGCATGGTAGGACGTCCCTAATGTCATCGTAGAAATGTTGGAGGATGTGTAGATCTTGATTCTTTTAAATATATAGTTGGGTGAGCATTTTAGTTTTTGTGCTTTGCTGTTTTTATCTGATTTTTAATGTTTGTATTATTTTAATTTACTGTATATGTCATGCTGGGAAAAAATGTGGCTAATATAGTACCAAAAAAAGTATTAGAATGCAGTAAGCCCGCAACTTACTTGGGGGTTACATTCTGGGAATCATGACTAAAGCCAAAATTGCGTATAGGTTCAAAACCCATTGGGTTCAATGGCAAGCAGGGTTGCCAAAGTCATTTTCCCCAGAACCCTGCCTCGTTTTTGCCCCCTTTTATGTTTTGTTTGTTTGTTTTTTGCCATGTGTGTGAAACTGAATGCGCGCATGCTGCAGACTTACTTTCCACAAACATCTAAAGATGAAGATTCATTTCTCTTTTTTGCTGTAACCTCTTTGTTGTTATTAAAATTAAATAAACATACTTTGAAGTGGAAGAATAAGATCAGGGTGTTTTCAGTTGCATTAAAAATGAAAGACACACAAGAACGCAATAGCAGTATCAGTAACTAGGGCCAACTAGTAGGTATTTTAAAGTTTCCAGGCTGTACATTTGTGCAAAGCAAGCCAGAGCTAGGGAAAGGCTAGCTCTCACTGCTTGCCTCTCCTGTTCTGCGAGCACATCCCATCTGCCTTATTTCTTTTCTTCCAATGAGGAACTGGAATAATTTATTCAGTGGCTTTATGCAAATGACTGAATATAGCCTTTTGCAAAAAGCCCCAGGCATCTTAAAACTAATAAGCCATATTATCTGCAAGTGTCTATACGCCAACATGCTTTTGTGACTTTATTTGTTCTTATGATGCTTCAATGAGATGTGTACAGGATTCCCTCAAATTAGGATTGGCTTTAATAGTTTCCTAAAGAGTACAATTTGATGGTGATGTCAACAGTTCTCCCCTCTTTAAATTAAGAGTAATTGGCTTTTATAGCACTGTATAAAGATATCAGCTGTGAAAGACCAGGCCATCAATGGCTCTATTTTCTTCCCCTTTATCTATTGATATAGCCCTAATTTGACACTTCTGTGTAGAACAAGCTTGTAAAGTGGGTAGTCAACCCTGTAAAGTTACTTACATTTAGATTAGCCTTACAGCTAACTTAAGAGGCCCAGTAAAATGACAAATTAACTGATGTGGCTGTAAACCTCCCAGTATATGAAATTAGTTCAACGTCTACTTGTGTCAATACAGCCTCATTAATACTTACTTCTCAGAGCAAACATTTGTGCTATGGATAAAGGCAGCGTCCTCAGCACTAGGAAGGCATGCAAGTTCCAGGCCGGGCACATCTTCAAACTCGCATAACTCAAAAATATTAAGCCCCATTCCAACAAACAATTAACATTGCCACTCTCCACCTTGCACCTGTATATATTTATTGTGGTTGCTCCATTTACAAATGTAAAATGTATTGTCTCCCTGCTTATTTAACTTATATGCAGAATTCATCATGCGAAAGGCTGGACTGGATGAATCCCAAACCGGAATTAAGATTGCCGGAAGAAATATCAACAACCGCAGATATGCTGATGACCTTGATGGCAGAAAGTGAGGAGGAATTAAAGAACCTTTTAATGAGGGTGAAAGAGGAGAGCGCAAAATATGGTCTGAAGCTCAACATCAAAAAAACTAAGATCATGGCCACTGGTCCCATCACCTCCTGGCAAATAGAAGGGGAAGAAATAGAGGCAGTGAGAGATTTTACTTTCTTGGGTTCTGTTCTAAGCAAAAATCTGCTCTTATTCCCTTATATTTTATAACTGGTTCCATGATCACTGCAAATGGTGACAGCAGTCACGAAATTAAAAGACGCCTGCTTCTTGGGAGAAAAGCAATGACAAACCTATACAGCATCTTCAAAAGCAGAGACATCACCTTGCCGACAAAGGTCTGTATAGTTAAAGCTATGGTTTTCCCAGTAGTGATGTATGGAAGTGAGAGCTGGACCATAAAGGAGGCTGATTGCCAAAGAATTGATGCTTTTGAATTATGGTGCTGGAGGAGACTCTTGAGAGTCCTATGGACTGCAAGAAGATCAAACCTATCCATTCTGAAGGAAATCAGCCCTGAGTGCTCACTGGAAGGACAGATCCTGAAGCTGAGGCTCCAATACTTTGGCCATCTCATGAGAAGAGAAGACTCCCTGGAAAAGACCCTGATGTTGGGCACAAGGAGAAGGGGACGACAGAGGACGAGATGGTTGGGCAGTGTTCTCGAAGCTACGAACATGAGTTTGACCAAACTGCGGGAGGCAGTGGAAGACAGGAGTGCCTAGCGTGCTCTGGTCCATGGGGTCACGAAGAGTCGGACACGACTAAACAACAACATTTACAAAATGGCACATGCAGTTGAAGCTGTCTCCAATGTTTTCTCTTTGTATTTTTACTAATTTGTATTGGAAACCTTTGTAAATGCTTTGGGTGGGGAAAAGAGAAATCCTTTAGCTTGTGCTGAAGGGGACACAAACAGGAAGGGGACAGTCAGAGGAGGGGGCTGTCCCTGCATAAAAGGCAGCGTACAAAGGGTCTTCAGGGTGAGAGCCTGGGAGAAGAAGTAGGCTCCCAGGTGGGAGGTGGGAGAGTCCACTTCTATGTATGTGGATAAATGACAGGATATATGTTATATAAATATGGTAAAGGAATTTACATGTATTTTTCTCTCTTTTTCTTTTTTCACTTGCTTTTTGTTTGTTTTTAAATATTCTTGTTCTGTAGATTAGCTTGATTCTCTTTGTATTTTTATCTTGAAAATTGTGTGTGTGTGTGTGTGTGTATGCTGCCTTCTATCCAATCAGGCCACTGACCCACAGTGCACCAGTAGCCTAGAACCATCCATTCTCATTGGCAGATGGCTTCATCGTTTTAGCTGGATGGAGATGCCAAGGACTGAATTTAGAACCTTCTGTATGGAACGTATACATTCTCCTTCCACAGGGCAATGGCCACTGCATCTATTCTGTATGTATACTAAAAACTATGGTGGGCAGGGCTAAAAATGCCAGATGAATTACAACAATGGCAACAGCGATGAATGGCTATGACCAAACCTAAGAAGTAGGGAGAGAGCACCATATAGATTGATAGCGTGTTGCTCAAAAGGCCAGTTGCCACTGCATTTTTCAACAAATGGATTTGAGAATTGTGCGTGCTGTACAGCGCTACGTAAATAGCACCTGGTGATATTTCTAAAAGCAGGACCTGAAGTAATCTAAACATTGCTTTATATTGGACAAATAAGTGTTTGCAATACAGACTTAGGGCTCTGCTTGCGTGGGCAATGGCTGTAGTTCAGTGGCAGACTGCATAGCTCACGCATCCCCAAACTTCGGCCCTCCAGATGTTTTGGACTACAGTTCCCATCTTCCCCGACCACTGGTCCTGTTAGCTAGGGATCATGGGAGTTGTAGGCCAAAACATCTGAAGGGCTGCAGTTTGGGGATGCCTGCCATAGCTTGTATGTGGAAGGTCCCAGGTGAAATCCTTGGCACAGCTGGTAAGAAATCCTGCCTGAAACCCGGCAGAGCCAGTGCTGACAATCCTGAAACATCACTAGGAAACGGAAAATCATCACATAGCAGGCACAAGAATAGGAGGGTAAAGGGAGCACCTCATATTCCTATCTCTATCGTCACCCAGTATAACCCCATCTCCCTTATTTTAGTAGCACTGATCCCTTAAGAATTATGTGTTTCAGATCCTGTACTTTGGACCAAAATGTACTGGGGTGGCAATTTGACATGTACCAATACTGCCATCTTTTGATCAGAGAGGGTCTATGCACTTAAAAACCAGTCACCAAAAGAGTTAGCAATGATCCAGACTGTCAGTATTTTGTGGGAGGAATCAAGCGCACAGCAGAACTGCAGGTTTTGTGCAATTGAAGTCCTTTCCCCTGCTATAAGAGCCGATGGGAGCTTCTTTTCAACTCCTCAGCCTGCACGGCCGGCATACTCCATAACACAATTTGCTACTTCCTGGGAAGTGACTTTTAATGGAGCATCGGATGCATTATCAAGAATATCATCACCACTAGATGTAGCAGCAGTTCTCTTCCTGGCAGAATAGCCTGTGCAGAATTTGGCCTGCTGTGCAGCTGTACTTCTGCTTCTCTGCCTAAAGACTTCCTGACTGCTAGTAGGTCAGGCTGGCTCTGTAATCAACAAGCCAGGGCACATCTTAGTGTATCAACAATATTCATCACACGCAAAAGAGCTGCTAATGGGAGACATTATTCAAGTGACCTATTTCTTCCACTCACCCCATGTAGCATACAGGGCAACCTAGAAAACACAGAGAATGGAAGAAGGTTAAGAAGAAAAAGAGCTGTAGAAGCCTGAACCCAGAACTGTACACTCCAGAAGCAGAAGATCCTGGGCTAGGTGGATGGAGAGTCTGACTGCGACGTACCTCCCTTTCTCTATTACTAGCAGTGTGCAGAAGGAATTCAGTTATTGTTCAAACAACCTACTATTCCTTCTTTCTCCCAGATAAACTCCCTGTTTTTATATGGGTTTGCTAGTACATAGAGTACAGTTCCAGCTTTCCAAATAACGTGGCTCTGTATCCTGAAAAACTCCAGGCAAATGTTACAGGAACAATCTTGTGCCCTCAGTAAGGTTTCCCTCTCAACTCAAGTTCACCTCAGCAGCTGTTTGCCTCAGCACTTTAGCTACTTTCTGGCACTCTTTCCCTCCACTTGCCTCCTCTGTGTGTGACTTTGAGATGCAAACTATCCACCTGCTCCTCAGGCTTAGTTTTATCTCCCCTCTTCAGTCACCACCCTTTTGAGTTTAGATACGTTGCTGGAATAAGGAGGAACATCCAATTTAACACAACATAGATGAAAGCTTTATTTAACTGGAGAACATGTATATTTCTTTATGGTTTCATTTGTTTAAACTCTTAGTTCATCATCTTCTTTTCATATAACACAGACTTGTTAATACAGCTCCTGCATCCCTCTCTAACACTCTATTCTCCACAACTGTCCACACGCTCCCGCTCCCAAAACCCTCTCAACTGAATTAACCACTACCCATCCTCTTTAAACCCGTGGCTGTCCCGCCCGTCATGGAATGGAATGCGTCAATCAACTAAGAGGCTGGGTTTAATACTTAACACCCTGGAGTTCTACTCAAGCCAGCCCAATCCGTCACACTGACCATAGTAGTTTCCTGGTTAAAACTATGGAATTATTAATGGATCTGTGACGTTGTTGTTGTTGTTGTTGTTGTTGTTGTTTTATTTACATTTATATGCCACCCTTCTCAAAAGATCCTAGGATAATGTGCAACACTAAAAACACATTACAGAACATCAATGATAAAAACATAATAAAAAGCATACTGACAGACAGTCCAGTGCTTTTTTTGGGGGGGGGGGAGAATGCAGGGGTACGCATACCCCTAAACATTTTGTGAATCTAAGTTTGGCCTCATTGAGGGGCAGTATCTCAATATGAGTAGGAAAATGAGAGCACATCTCAACATTTTTTTAAGAGAAAAAAAGCACTGAGACAGTCTAATAATAAAATAGTCATCATAATAGCAGTCCCCCCCCCAATTTTTAAAGGCTATAGATTATTTAATAGCCATAGGCCTGGGTAAAGAGGAATGTTTTTGACTAGGGCTTAAAGACATGTAATGATGGCGCCGGGCAGTGCTTTTTTCCTAGAAAAAACGGTGCTGCTGGTGGTATTCACCATGAAGTAGTTACAGTAAGTGCCACATTTTAAAGCAGTGCTTTTCTTCTATAAAAAGGTGCCAGTACCACACACCCTTGAGTACCCCCAGGGGGAAAGAAGCCTCTGGTGCCAGGGAGCATTCGGGAGCCACCACATAAAAGGCCTGTTCTCTTGTTGCCACCCTCTGAACCTCTTTGGGATGGGGGACATAGAGAAGGTGTGGGAATGTTGAGCGTGGCAGGAGAGGGTTTATTGTTTATTAATATCCTTCTTAACTTGCACTAGCAAGTTTCTTCACTTAGCAGAGTTCATTTCCCTTCTTACACAGCAGAAAACTTGTGTGAGTTTCCTAAGTCAATAAGCAATTCAATCTGGCTTGTCCAGTTTGAGATATGTTTTAATATTCCTGGGAAGACCCCTTTCGAATCCCTCCTAAAATAATAAAGACACCACAGTCTCATACCTAAGTAACAAAAAGTAGTTTTACTCATGATCAGGCAGAGCACAGTGTGATCTCTGAAGGCAGGCTTTAGGCTTAAAGTTACAAAGATGTACAAACAGGTTTACCCCATATGAGAGATAACCTGGGGAACAGCTGTGGCAGGCAGCAGTATAGTCCAGGTGATGCAGGAAGCAGGCAGCATGAACAGGAAGGTCAAAAAGAGGAAGGTAGCAGCGTGACTTGGCCTTTTACCAGGTCTGGAAAGGTCACACCCACCTACTAGTCACATGCAAGGAAGGATCCTCCAGGCCAGGAGGAAGAGGAAGTTTCGACTGGCTGGACCAAACATTCACTTGCATGTCCACTCTAGCAAAACAAGGAATGTTGTACTTGACTGCTCCCACTGGATTACATTGGATGCCTCAGATGACACGCGCAGGGTCCCGGCCAGTTCATATGGGAAGAAGCGATTCTTAAAGGATTGAGGTCCTGAGTCATGTAAGGCTTTATAAGTCTACACCAGCACTTTGAATTGGACCCAGAAACTAATTGGAACAAACTATGGAATGATTGATCTATGGAATTAATTCCCACCAGCGGCCATCACAGCCACCAACTTAGATGGCTCAGAAAGAGGAATAGATAAATTCATGGATGTTAAGGCACACAGCAGCTGGTAGCTACAATAGTTATTTTCTGCCTCCACTGGCAGAGGCAATCTGTGTTTGAATACCCGTTGATGGGAATTACTGGTGGGGACTGTGGAAATGTTGAGGATAGTAGGAGAGAATATATCGAATAATATTATCCTTCCTCACTCACACTAGTGAGCTTGTAGCAGAGCACATTCCCATGTACATAGCAGGAAGCTAGTTGATAGGATTCGTGAGAATCACTTGAGTGAAGCAATCCAGTCTGGCTTGTCCAGATTGGATTGTTCCTAGTAAATCCCGTTAGTTCCCTCCTAAAAACAACAATGACACAATAATCCTGGAAAAACTGTCTGCGGACAAATGTCGGCTCCCTCGGCCAGTAAAGCGAGAGTCGTTTGCTACTGGACTTAACTATCAGGGGTCCTTTACCTTTACCTTTTCAAGGTTTACTGACATTCAGTCCACAGTGATCCTGAAGGCAGGCTTTAGCTTGTAGTTACAGAGAAAAGTGTGGGTTCATCCGCTGTGAGGCATGAGTCCATGTGCTGCTGGCTGAGAGCCAGGACACAGCAAAAGCATCAAGATGGGTCAAAAGAAAAAGGGTCAAGAGGAAGATGGCTTCATGACTAGCCCCTTTATAGGGTCAGACAGGGTCACACCCATCTACATGGTCACATGCAGGGGGAGGATGCTCCAGACCAGGTGTGACAGGAAGTCCTCCTGGCTGGAGCATCATTCCCCTGTGTGTCCACTCTGGGCAAGCAGGAAATGTTATATTTGACTGCTATGTTGATGTCACATCTCATAGGGACAACACTGTTGTGCTCAGGTCTCCCTTGTGCCTGGTTGGCTTGAGTGGCTGGCCCCCTGGCCTGATCCACCAGGAGTCTTCCTATGATCCTAAAACCAACCTTATTAAGTTATTGGTGACTCACCAATCCCAGTCCAACATTCTGCTCACTATACTGGAGTAGCTCGTCAAAGCCACCAAGCAACGCAGGAGAGACTCGGGCAGATACGACATTAGGTAGATCTGTGAACTTGTTCCATGTTTCAAAATAAAAATGAGCATCATTATCATGCGCCCTTAAGGTAGGCAGTCACCAAGGACAGATTGCTTTAATAAGGGAAATAAGCTCTTACACCAATAAGAAGGAACATGAAATTCAACTACGTGCAGTTTTGAGTACAACCAACACATGCTTTACGAACCGTACTGCTGGAGCCAGATCTGTTCAAATGACCCATTAGCCACATTACGAAGGCATCTTCCTGGCATGGAAGTTGCCTCAATATAGAAGTCTTTTATCTGTAGTTTGTGTTCTGTGTGTCATTGCTTCCAAATGACTTCCTTGTTCAAATGGAATCAGAAGAGAAGCAGTTGCATCACTCACTCACTTATTGCTAAACAGGATACAGTTCCATGCGTAACTTGTACCAGTAGCTGGAACATAGCACAGCACATACATTTACTAAAGGTGACTACAGCAAATGTATAAGCCAGAGGTGGGCAATCTGTGGCCTGTTGATGGGCTCCCAATTCCCATTAGTCCTAGCCAGCTTGGCCAGTGGCCAGGGGTCATGGGTGGTGGAGTCCAACAACTTGGATTAAATTATATTCAACGTCCCTCCATAAATCTCTGCTCTTCTTTTTAACAGATGAAACCAGCTTAAAAGGGAAGGGCAACTCCACTTTGGGGTGCTGCTCAGGCCATGACAGATGGTGTTGGCTCCAGGCTTTGGAGCACTCTTGAGCACCATAGCTGCCAAGTTATCCCTTTTTTAAGGGATTTTCCATTATGCTGAATAGGCTTCCTCGCGAGAAAAGGGAAAACTTGGCAGCTATGTTGAGCACAGAACTTGAGCTCAGATACTGAGCCAAAAATTTGGGCAGGTTTCTTCCTACTGAGCTGCTTTTAAAGATACAGGAGCTCAGATAAAAACATAAGAAGTCCATCTAGTACAACGTCCTGCTCTCACCATGGCCAACTAGATGCTTATGGAAAGCCCCCAAGCAGTGGCATTTCCAGCAACTGGAAGCATGTTGCCTCCAACAGTGGAGATATAATATAGCCATCAAGTTTAGTAGTCATTGATAGTGTTGTGAGTTTGTGGCTGCTAGATACCCTAAATTCCTAGATTCAGTAAATGTTAGAATTTCATCAATGCTTGGAGTGTTAAAATATAAGCCAGACCAGCTTCCTGCGTCAGGAAATCACCTGCGAGATGAGCCATTGAAAAAGACAAAGAGAAGGTAATGAGCCATTACTGGACCTAACAGTCAGGAGTACCTTTATATTTACCTAACCTTCTGGGGGCCACATGCCAGTGGTGGGAATGGCTAGAAGTACAAATGAGTGGAGCAACAGGTTGCTCATTCATCCCTTTCTATCCTCCATTCAGTCCAGGAAGAAACATCACCAGTGTTCTTCCTGATTTGCTTGCTTAAAACTTATGAAGATGTGAGACTAGGTCAGGTCTTTATCAAGTATTTGTTCTGATTTGCTTGTGGGGGTGTCTACAAAGAATCACAGAATCAGAGTTGGAAGGGTTCACAAGGATCATCTAGCCCACCCCCCTGCAAGGCAGGAATCTTTTCCCCAATGTGGGGCTCGAACCCTGTCAATCATTTGTTCACCCCACACTTTTCAGTGCATTTCCCCACCACCAAAATCTGTTGTGTGGTTGTTTTAAATGAATTTGTTGTGTTAGGGTGACAGTGCTCAAACCGCAATTTCAGGTACCGTGTTTCTCCGAAAATAAGACACCGTCTTATATTTATTTTTCCTATGGCTTATTTTCGGGGTATGGCTTATATTCCCTGAATGTTTAAAAATCCTGCTACGGCTTATTTTATAGCTACGTCTTATTTTCGGAGAAACAGGGTATATGCTTGAATCTTTCCCATAAAATAGTGATAGCCTAGCCCTAGATCAGGCATAGGCAACCTTTGGCTCCCAGATGTTTTGGAACTACGACTCCCATGATCCCTAGCTAACAGGGCCAGTGGTCAGGGATCATGGGAGTTGTAGTTCCCAAACATCTGGGAGCCAAAGGTTGCCTATGCCTGCCCTAGATGCACCTTTACTCCTGTTCATAGGGTTGGAGGACAGCATCACTGATGCAATCAGGTGGATCAATAGCAAAGGAAACCAGAATATGAAATTACAGGCATCATCCCAGTTGCTGAATGAGTCTCTGGAGAACTCCCCATATATTCCATCACAATCTGAACCAGCAGACAGATGGTGTTCCCGTACTGCTTCTAGGTCATAATGAATCACTTCCCTAAGCTAAAATATTGTGCACATTTATGGCTGATTTATGTTGTGGCTTTTGCTGCTGGGTAAGAGTGGCACAAGGCTTGGCATATCAGAGCAAGGCATGGCAAAGCCAAGCAGGAGGTTTGGGCCTAATATGTATATATGAGCAGCAATTACCGTATGTTCCCAGCTGCTGGCATATAGCTGCCAACACTCCATACACTGGGGACAGATCAGAGTTATTACAGAGTGCGCACATTAACCGTATTCTCCAACATAATGTCAATAACTGGCACCAGTTCTTGAAAAGTAGGCAGGCAGATTTTAATATATCTGTTTCCCTGGGGGCTTGCCTGGCACCTGTGGAGTGATTAAGGGCTCATCCACACTTGACGCACATTTTGATCATATTGTGTGCTGTTTAATTCCACCAGGTCTGAAAGATTTACTCGATGTTCCACAGCTGTGTCTTGCAAAAAGTTCACCCACTGAACTGAAGCTCAGTTAAGCAAAATCTCTCTTTGGATTTTCCACACATCCAATAAGATCCTATTCGGAGAGTAAGATCGGATCGAATCTCCAACCATTAGATACCAGGCCCAGGCGCACAGCAAGGGGGTGGCGAAGGGGGTCGGGCCGCCCCTAGCTCCACTCTGGTGGGGGAAGCGCGGGGGCAGTGTGCGGGGGCAGTGCCCCCGGCCCCTGGCCCGCTCCTCGCCTCCTCCTCCCAAGCAGGAAGAAGCAGACCGTGCTTCGTCTGCTTCGTCAGCAGAGCAGAGCAGCAGCACCAACCCGGACAGACTGCGCATGTGCGGACATGCGCAGTCGGTCCTGGCTTGTCCTGGCGCGTGCATTGTGCGTTGTGATGTCAGGACACATGCACACTGCAGAGCAATGCCCCGCCCCCAGGGGGTGCCACCCCAGGCAGCCAAGCGGCACCGTTCGCCACTGACTAGGCCCTTAGTGTGTGTGGCATCTAACTATTGGAACTCCTTCCCATTACATATCAGGCAGGTGCTGCCTCTATCCTCTCTTGGCACCTGTCAAAAGACCTTCTTTTTCCACGATCTTCCATTTCCAACGAGCCTTTTTAATGGATATTTTTATCCCGGCTTGTATCTGCATTGGATTGGAAATTGCATTCAGATAGGTTTTTATTGCAGCCATTTTATCGTTCATCTCTTTGGGATGATTCACGGGAAGGGATTCAGAAGGGAAATAACTAAGCAGAATACATTAAGTGCACTGCAAGCAGCTTCTCCTTTTCCTCTCTAACCTTGAGGTAGGAGCAGATTCTCATGGCTATGGGTGATTAATATTAATTATGGAGATGAGAGAGCATCCAACCTTCACTTCTCCCTCCCTGGAGAGCAGAACAGCAGGCTTTCCTCAAATTCTCCCGAAACCCTGATGGACCACTGAGATCTGAGTGCAGTGGGGAGGCCACTGTTGGCTATGAGCAGTCACAAATGCACAAGTCCACAGCAGTCAGTTTAAAGAGGTCTTGTAAGGATAAGGTTTTGGGGTGTGGGGAAGAAAAGAATAGCTCACTGGAGACATTTCTGATCTATCCACCCTGTGCAGTGGAGCTGATAACACAGGTTGCAGGTTCAATCCCCATATTCAGTGCCAGATTTATGTATAAGCTAAACAAGCTATGGCTTAGGGCCCCACTCTCTTGGGAGGCCCTAAAAAAATGTAAGGAAAAAAATTGGGTGCACATTTCCAAAATATAAGAGCGGGGAAACCAGGAAGTAACCCGTTCTGGTACTTCCGGGTTGTCGTGGGACGCAACATGAAAACATGTAACCTGAAGCGGATGCAATGAGGTATGTGTCACGGTCCGGTTGGCGGGCGGTTGAAGCCCTGACTGAGGACGTCAGGACCAGAGGCAAGATGGTGGTGTAGAAGCAGGAACAGGTGCAGGGCTGAGGGTCCAGAAGCAGGCAGTTACAAGGTCAAGGAGCCAGGCGAAGGTGAAGGTCTGGGGGGGGTCGAGGAGCAAGCGAGGGTCCGAGGAGCAAGGGGCAAGGGGCAACCAGGCAGGGATAGCGTTGCTGTGGCAAAGAGCTGAAGGGAAATGCTGAGCTTTTATCCCTCCCAGCTCTTGCCACCAGGTGCAGTGAGTTATCAAGTGGCTTCACCTGAGTGGCCACTCCTTGCTTCTCCAGCACAAGCTGAGGCAGGCCCTAGTCCTGCAAAGCACTACAGGCCCCAGAGCCTGACTCCTGCCCATACTCCTGACAGTATGACTGTATACAAATTTCGAAGGGGGAAAAAACTGCTATAATTTAAATAGAGGGGGAGACTGTGAGCTGCTCTGTTGGCTGTCTACTTAGGTGCTTACTGTAGATAGGTCACTTCAAGCCCCTTCCTGCTCTCCCTTACGATGGTTGAAACCAGACTTCAGTAGGCAGATTCCACCTAATAGAAAACTATGCTCTGCAAAGGAGTAGCACCCTGGCAGCACAGGGGAAGGGACAGCTAATGTCCTACCAGACATGTAGCTCACCCTCCCCATAATTGAATAATCAGTTGGGAAATGGCGGTCTGAAGAATGAACTCCATCAAATCAATAGACTAAATGAAAGAAAATAGCTTTTTAGGATAGGAGCATTAATGTGAAACAGATTCTTTCTCTTTCAGAAATTCAACATGCCTCTACCTTGCCCAAGAAAAGTGTGCTGTTGATTGGGCAGTAATGGGCATAAAGGGTGCGATTTTTCCTCCAAGAGTGGCCACATCATTGCCTCCCTCTTAATTCTAATTAGAAATTATATGGCCTTAAAATTGGGCTGGGCTGGAGATAATATGGCAGGGAAAAAAACCTTCTGAAATGAAACCGCAGTCACCAGGCCTTGTCTCTTGCAAGGGAGTGCTAAAATATCTCTCTGACTCCAAATGAACATAATTTATGGACATGTTCAGCAGTTTCTCTCTCAGTAGCTGGGTATTTCAGCCAACTGAATGAAAAATTGGTATTGAATATCATTTATTACTTCAGTGGCCTTTGCAAAGTAGTGATTTAGTCTTAAATTGGATGGCTGACTCTGCACAGCAGAATATTTCATTCTTCCGAATGCTGGAAGGGAGCTAAAACATTGCTCTCTCCCTCCTTTCCCCCCACTTTCAGTCAGAGAGAGAGCATTACATTCAGGAATTGCCCCTGCTCCTTCCAGATGTTACATGAATTCATGTTGGGGGAGGGGGGAAGTGAATTGCAACCACCACCACCCTCCATGTGTTTGTTTCTTTATAGCCAACCTTTTCGCTCATAAAAAGTGCCTTACAACTAGGGACAGTTTTTCTTGTGGTTCCCCATTTTTCCTGTCTTCAGTTCACTTCTCCACATTTCGACATCACTTTGTGAAAAAGTTTAAGGCCTCGTGAGAATTCGTCATTTTAATGCAAATTGTGCACATTTCCCTGTGCAACATTGCCTAATATATTGTTACACGCCACCCCAGTTTCAGCAGAAAGACTCCAGAGGTTCCACTGCTTCTTGAGGGTTCAGTGTCCTTGGAATGAAGAACAGCAGAAGTCATGGTGTCTTTAGGATACATGGTTTCAGTTACACATATGTGTAACCTCTGCCTGGGAGGGGTTCCTTGCATTAACACCCCGAAAGACATTGGTTTTCCATTAGTCGAAGCTTTGTATCCAGCACAGAGCAAGCATGTCTCTGTGTCTCCAGTTTCCAGCTGAGCTCACTCCCCAAATTCAGGCTATTGTTCTCCTACCTACCAGTAGCAGCCAGAGGGGAGCACACATTTGTACTATGGCACAGAGAAACTCATTTGGTTATGCTAATGATGGGGTTTAACTGGTCAACCAAAGCCATTACCTACACAAAGGAATGGGTTTGGCAAGCTTGGCCTCAGACAGTTCTACACACCCACACCTACAGACCACTTAAACATCACCAAAAAAAGAGAGTGAAAAGAAAACCATGGACTGAATCCAATGCTGTGCAGCAGGGCATCTCCTCTCCTCTCCATCTCCCAAATCTGCTCCAGAGAGTCATCCAACTCCATGGAGAAGATTTTGAGGGTGCCTGGAGGGCTGCAGGAGATAAGAGAGGAATGGGATGTCCCATGGTGCAAGCAGAACATCTGTCATCTCAACAGAACAGCATCATTGGATACAACCCAGAGATTGGCAAGGAATTTTGCAAATGCAAATTTATAATTTGAGAGTCCCATGGACTGCAAGAAGATCAAACCTATCCATTCTGAAGGAAATCAGCTCTGAGTGCTCACTGGAAGGACAGATCCTGAAGCTGAGGTTCCAAGACTTTGGCCACCTCATGAGAAAAGAAGACTCCCTGGAAAAGACCCTGAAGCTGGGAAAGATTGAGGGCACAAGGATAAGGGGATGACAGAGGACGAGATGGTTGGACAGTGTTCTTGAAGCTACGAACATGAGTCTGACCAAACTGCGAGAGGCAGTGGAAGACAGGAGTGCCTGGCATGCTCTGGTCCATGGGGTCACGAAGAGTCAGACACAACTAAACAAATGAACAACAACAATTTATAGACATTGGTGGAAATTTAGAAAGAATGACTATAATTTAAATAGAAACACAATACCGTACTTCTCACCATATTGGGGGAGACTGTGAGCAGGTGGCTTGTGCACCTGCTCAGTCTGATGTCCAGCTTGTGGGAATGTTAGGGATGTGGATTAGGATATATTATTAGATAGATCCTATCCAAGCTTGTGTTAGCAAGCTTCCAATATCAGCAGTGACATTCCCCTTTTGTGCGCAGCAAAGCGAGTGCGTTCAGGTTTGCTAAAACCTGTACAATAATATTATACTTTATACTTCAATATTATACTTCCTGGCAAAGTCCCCTTTGTCCCTCTTAAAAGAAATACACAACACAGTGTTTATAAAATAAGATAGAGTTTACTTACAGTTTCATCCTGAGTTAACAGCATAATCTCAGAAAGGCAGGCTTACGTAGAAAAGTTACAAATTTTTACATCTGGAGACTACTTAGTAAAGTAAGGCTCCATCTGGTCTCTCTCTTGGCTGCAGACCAAGAGTGAGAACCATCCTAACTGGAGATTCTCTGGAGATGTGTTCCCATCGAAGGAAAAAAGGCTAAGAGAGAGAATGGCTGCTGGCTAGGGGCTTTTGTCCCAGCTAATCCATCTCATCTGCATATCTGGGGGAACAGGAACTTAGTCAGGTGTACCCAGGTGAGTCCTCCAAGTGACACTCTGGGAATTGTTGTGACTTGTCTGCCCCAGTGTTCCATCCCACACAGCTGTGACTCCAAAACTCCTGCTCCTCCTGCTTAGGGACCTCTGTCTTTAAACCAGATTTGGACTAGGCAGCTCCAAGCTACACAAAGCGGGTCAGGGCCTCACACAAAGCAGCTTGCGGAGAGGTGTGTGAGAAGGATACCATGCACCCTTCGATTCCAGCCTCGCCCTCAAGGGGCTGGGATCAAAGGGCACATGGCTGTTATGTCCTTCTCATGCCACCCTTCCCAAACCACTTTGTGAGGCTGGGGATTTGATCAGGAAGGGTGGTCTGAGCAGCGCATCCCCCAGGGAAATGTGCCCGGGGCAATTGCCCTGGCAGCACCCCCAACACACACACACTACGGCCCTGCACAGCACCACCCTAACCGGAAGGGCCTCTCTACACAATTTAATGTGTGGTCAGAGGTGCCATTGTTACCAACTTCCAGCATAATGATTTCTTTGCCTACCTTTTAGAAGGAAGGGTATATTAATCAGATTCCCAGACTCATTACATTTCCCCACAGGCATGCTAAAAGAATAACGGCAGAAATCCTTTCTGGTGCAGGCGAGAGGGGGGGAGGAATCATTTAGTATGCGATAGATTTCTGTGGGTTAGATTATATTAAGCGTCCTCTGTTTATCATCCCAACTGTCTTCTTAATATTGACACTCTGCAAGAGTTATGTCTGTGAAGCTATAAATTGCAGATATCCCGGTAAATTATGTATTGCTGAGCCATATAATTAATTGTCATTCTCAGGGCAGAAGACCACGCTGGCTATTTAAATCCAATTTCACATTAAGGCGAAGAGTGTTAATTGCTGCTCCATAACCCTTGGCAGGGAGTGAAGGGAATAAGATATATGTATTTTGGAAATCAGCCAGTGAGCTTGTGATCAATATAAATCTAATGGGCCTCTCCACGGCTCTGAGAAAATTAATTTTAAGACTTTATGCAGCATTCCAGGATTCCCTTCAAATCTATAGCCAACTTATAATTTATTCTGGCAATGTCACCCAAGATAGAGAACTTCTTGTTAAAAGCTTTGGAAAGGACAAGGCAAGAAAAAAAAGAGAAATTATAGTTCAATGATACAAACTGTCTGGCTCCTGATCCATTATTTATTTTATTTTTATTTAAAGGAACTTGTATACTGCTTAATAGTAAAAACCTCTGAGCAAAATTCATAAAATAAGAGACACATTAAAATTATTGATAAAAGGGAGAGTTAAAAACACACACACACACACATATACACACAAAATATAAATGAACTCATCAGTTAAAATATGCATTATAAAATAATATTACATATTAAAATACAAGTCAGCTTTACATATCAGGGCTGGCTTGTCTAAACAAAAAGGGTTTTAGCAGCCACCAAAAACAGTACAGCAAAGGTGACTGCCTAAATTATTGATTCCTTATGAGTGAATTTAAAATATGTAAAGCTAAGCATGCAAACAAAATGTTGTTTAACTTCTTGATTTTTTTTTAAATGCCATTAAAAAAGTTTTCCTGTTTTTAGGGCTGCATATCTACTCTGAAGCAGGGGCACTTCCAACCATTTAGAGCATATTTGCAGTGTTCCAGGCACTCTTTTGGGGAGGGGTGGGGACAGTGTTGGTGGAATCTGCACAGCATCATGTATGAGTTGTATGCCTTGAAAGCTTCCCAGCTTGTTAATGCAGATTTTCTCTTACCAGGAAAAAGTCTGGTTAGTATTATTAAAGACTAGATGCAACAAACAAACAAACAAACCTCTAAAGGTGTGGCTGTACAAAGTGGTACTATTCAATTTTTGGAGACTGTTTGTTTCTTACGGGTTATATGACATTTCTCGAGGCTGTGGCCAAAGTAAAGAAGGAATCATAAGGGTTGGCTTCACAGGGCTTTCAAAAGGCGAGCCTTCTTGTGTTTATATCCTGCTTGCTGGCTTCCCATAGGGATCTGGTGGGTCGCTTGCAGAGACAGGATGCTGAAGCAGGCATACCCTTGGTCTCACCCAGCAGTGCTTTCTTTATGTTCAAAACAACAAAAAGATGCAAATAGAAAACGCCTTAGTGCTAAGTAAATAATATATTTTTCCACTGTGGCTGCGTAGTGTTTTGTTTTGTTTTAATGTTGTCATAGCAGGTGCTGGTGGGCTCGTTGTCTGTGGATATCACTTACTCTTCATAAAAGGTTGCCCGCCTGTGACAATTTTGCTTGAGCAATGACTGCAAGATTGAATCCCCGGAGTTCTGCCCATCTGTCCAGTTACTATTTTGGACTCTCGTTCTTGGATCAAATGACTGAGGTGCAAATTGGATGTAAAAACATTTTATCCCCACCCCCACCCCAGTCAACCCACCCCCCAGTTAGACATGCAGCCTTGTGCAGATAGTTGTTTATTTTCACAAGAGGGTTTCATCTTACTGTTTCCTTCTTCCCCTCCTCTCTCTCCCCCAAAGAAGCATGTTGAGTCTGGAAATAGAACTTGTCAGCTATGAAAATTTGATGCAGCTTTGACAAGCTGTCTCACTTCCCGAGTGCTTGGTAAAATAGGTTGGTGACTGGAAGAGCAAAGGATGTTTGAATGTGTGCGTCTCTTGGGAGTGAGTCAGGTAACAGCATGTCAATCGAGACTGAAGAACTACTGCCTTCTCAAGATCCTAGTCCAATCTTCTAATCTAGCCCTCCCTAACCTTGGACCTTCCAGACATGTTGGATTAAAACTCCCACCATCCCTGATCACTAGCCATGTTGTCTGCAGGTGATGGGAGTTGTAGTCCGAAATGTTTGGACATCAGGCTGAGGAAGATTGCTCTAACCACAAGCGCACAAACTTATAATACTTAAAATATTATAATACTTATAATACTTATAATACTATCAGTACTAACTTTGGTAAGAAGGTGCACATGGAGCACTTTGGGCCCCTTGTTGCCTTCCTTTCTCATAACACTGGAATGCATGGACATCTGATGAAGATGCATGTTGAAAAATTCAGGACAGATAAAAGAAAATGCTTCTTGATGCAGCGCACAGTTAAACCATGGCACTCGTTCCCAGGGGAGGCAATGATAGCCACTAACTTGGATGGCTTTAAAACAGAATTAGACAAATTCACGGAGGACAAGACTATCATGGCTACTAGCTATGATGATGGTTATGTTCTACCTCCACTGCTTCTGCACACTAGTTGCTGGAATTACAGGTGGGCAAGGTGCTGTTGCACTCATGTCCTGACCATAGAAAGAGCTAAAGAAGCCCCTCCTCCTTGACCTCTTGACATAACAATCAAATACCTATCTAGACCAGCATTCTGTTCCCCACTGTGGCCAACTAACTGTTGGAGGTGAAACAAAATTTTAAAAATCCCTTCCAGTAGCACCTTAGAGACCAACTAAGTTTGTCATTGGTATGAGCTTTCGTGTGTATGCACACTTCTTCAGATACCTCATACCAATGACAAACTTAGTTGGTCTCCAAGGTGCTACTGGAATGATTTTTTAAATATTTTGTTTCACCTATGGCAGGCCAACATGGCTACCTACCTGTAACTATAACTGTGGGAGGGAAAGCCCAGATGCAAGACATGAAGACATGATGCTCTCTCCAGCTGTTGTTCCCCAGAAACTAGAGGCCTCTGATCCTGGAGGTGACATATTGTCATAATGACTAATATTCATTGATAGCCTTATCTTCCGTGAATTTGTCTAATCCCTTTAAAAAGCTTCCCAGGTGGTGACTGTCATCACTTCTTATTCCATCAAATGGCACGGTTTCACTATGGGCTGCATGAAGTAGTCTTTCCTCAGTTCCCAGCAAGTGGCATCCAGAGGATTCTGTCTCTCCTCCTGTGTCTGGGGCTCTCGGACAAGACAGGAGTGCTCACACTGCCTGTTTTCACTGCTCCCCAGTGCTCTGAGCCAAGCTCTTCACCAGAAATGTTACCTTTTAACCAGAGATACTTCTGGGGCTGGAGAAAGTGGGAGCAAATAGCACACTGGCTTCCAGTTCAGGTCTGAGGCAAATCAGGACCCTGGACAGCTCCCATCTGAGTTTGGTTCAGCTGAAGCCTTAAAAAAGGTCTGCCGTGGCTCCATCCTCAGGAGAGAGCTGTAGCCTATTTTGCAGGCTGCAAGGTTGTGGAGCAGAAGAGGTTGCAGTGGAATCAGATTCTGAAGATGAGGGAAGAGCCCCAATTTCAGCCCACAGCAATGCAAAAATGGTGGGTGCTGAGGGCTTCCCCTTGCATGGGACTGACTGGTGCATCGTCTCAATCAGAGCCCACCTCAGGCCAACAGTAGAACTCTGAGGCAGAGGCATGACAGTTCATTGCACCAGAAGCATATTCTCTAGCTGCTGAGCCATGGCCCCTCCCCTAATCATCAAAACAAAAATCAATACTGCAAACAAAAAGTCTCAATGCATAAAATAATAATGGCAGCTTTTCTGAATTAAGAGCACTCTAATTCATGAATAAACATTATTTGGAAAGCCTGTTTATCAACTCCAGTAATCATTCCAAAACCTCCATTATTTTCTTGCCTTATTGACATTTGGCAAAGGATTGCAGCTTTATTCGACCTCTTTTGCCATAATTAATAATCTGAAAAGTCACGAAAAAGCCCTGTGGATCTCCATGAACAAAGGCTACCTGGAGAATACGAGACATTTTTCTAAATGGATCTGTTAGGTTTCAAAGGGGAGGGGGGTCACAGGTCAGAGTAAAGGAATGAATGCGTCATTATAGCTGCTCCTGAATCCATTGGCAATATGCCTAGAGTCAAAGAAATGAGTGCATCTTTAACGTGTCATCCCTCACTAGGCGATAATTCTTTGACAGCTCACTTGACTTTCTAGTTCAATAGGTGGACATTAATTAATGGTCTCATACATATTCATAATTGTTGGGTAAATGCAGGTACCCAGCTGTAGGAGGCTGAAGACAATGGAGCAAATGAGTTTGTCTAAATATGCATTGAGCTGTGTGAGCATGATTGATGGCAAATGAAGAATGGAACACGACTTTATTAAATGATTAATCTGCAGTGAATGGTAAATTAGCATGAAGGCCGTAAGATCCCTACTCCAACATTCATAGCAAGGAGCAGGGAAGGGCTGCTGCTAACTTGATAATGAAGCGTGATCATAGAACACAATGCAAATGGAAGACATAGAAAAATCTCAATGGCTTGTCCTCTGCATACCTGGGAGACTGGCTCCTCCATCACAATTGTGTTAACTGAGAGCATCCTTAATCTTGTCTATATCAGCTTGTGGTGATCCCAGAAACAAGCCTTTTCACTGCTGGCATCAGTGTTACGGAATATATTCCTTACTGAAACATGAGAGATGTCTTCTGTATTGCTATTCTGCCGGCTTTTGAAGGCACACCTTGATCTCTCAACTTGAGGCATCTGTTTTAATTACTGCGTTGTCTTGATGTGAGTACATTATTGCATATTTTAATTATGGACATGCCATGTTTTAATGCTTATGGAATTTGTTATACTTGCAAATGGCTCAAAAGCCTATTTTTGCAGTAAACAGTATAGGCATTTGATGATCACTACCACCACCTCAATGGTTTCCAAAAGAAACCATATAGCTGTATTATTACGCAAGCCCCAATCCTGCAGAAATAACATTATAAGCAGTGCTTTTTTTCTGGGGGGGGGGACACAGGAGGACGCATACTCCTATTTCAATATGAGTAGGATAATGAGAGTACAGTCATACCTCGGTTTGCGACTGCCTCCATTTGCGACCGATCGGTTTGTGACCGCCGCGGACCCGGAAGTGTTTACATCTGGGTTCCGTGGCACGCAAATGTGCAGAAGCGATCTGCGCAGCGCACGCATGCGCAGAAGTGCTCTATCGGTGCTTTGTGCACGCGCAGAAGAGCCCCTCAGTTTACGACAAACTCGGGGAGCAACCGGCTCCCCGGAACGAATTGTGGTCGCAAACCGAGGCATGACTGTACCCCTAATTTTTTTTTAAGAAAAAAAGCACTGATTATAAGTATTCAAATGTAATGGAGAGAAGGAAATGGAGAAAAGCAACAGGAAGGGTGAAGTGTGCTCTGGTTCTGATGTGGGGTGGAGAAGCAGTGCATAATGTTCAAAGAGATTAATAAAACCTAAATGTTCCCAAGTGCTGGAGCACTTGTGGAAGGAGGAGCCTTGCTTCACTTCTCCACTGAAAAGAACAACAAAATGTTACAGGGGAGTTTTATGTCTATCTACTCAGACATGTGTACTATTTTCAGTGGCACTTTCTCCCAGGTAAACATGTATAAGATTGCAACCAAAACTTTCTTCTTAAAAAGGGGAGGTGGAGAAGCCAACATTTTTCCTGGACTTCCAGAAAAACAAAAACAAAAAACAAATTAAAAAACCAGAAACTTTTTTATTAGGAATTATAGGTGCTGATATTCCAAGGGAGCAGAAAATACTTTTTATGTATGCAACGACTGCCACACGGATGCTACTAGCCCAGAGATGGAAAGAGAAGAATGGCAAATTAAACTGTTGGACTATGCTGAAATGGCGAAACTGAACGGAAAGCTCAGGAACCAAGAAGACCAAAACGTCAACAAAAGAATGGGGAAAATTTGTACTTTATCTTGGAGACCACTGTGAGCAGATGAAAACATTAGCAGGATTGCAATAACACTTGTAATGTAGCAAGTACTATGGAGACAATGGAGTTATATAAAATATAGATTATTGGGAAAGATGCAGCAGAAAAGGTTTAAATATAGGACCCATGGAGGGGAGGTGGGAAGTCCAGAGATTCGGAGGAATCTGCAAATGTGGCTGTGATGTATTGTTATAAATATATACCTGTAAAACCAAATAAAAAATATTTTTTAAAAAAATTAAGAAGGTAAAGAAGGTTCATCTTGCTCTAGAATGCTATCCTTTGTATCGGAACTGTCTAAAACAAGAGAAATTTTATTAAGTTTGAATGCTTGTAAGGTAAAGGTAAAGGGGCCCCTGACCATCAGGTCCAGTTGTGTCCGACTCTGGGGTTGCGGTGCTCATCTCGCTCTATAGGCCGAGGGAGCCAGCGTTTGTCCACAGACAGCTTCCGGGTCATGTGGCCAGCATGACAAAGCTGCTTCTGGCAAACCAGAGCAGCGCACAGAAACTCCGTTTACCTTCCCGCCGGAGCGGTCCCTATTTATCTACTTGCACTTTGATGTGCTTTTGAACTGCTAGGTGGGCAGGAGCTGGGACCGAGCAACGGGAGCTCACCCCATTGCAGGGCATCGAACCGCCGACCTTCTGATCAGCAACCCCTAGACTCTGTGGTTTAACCCACAGCGCCACCTGGGTCCCTTGAATGCTTGAGTGACAGATTATTTAGCAGATTGTCTTTCTGAAGCCTGGTTCTCCCCCATCTCTTCCAGTGAATCATCTACTCTACACCATCCATTACTTATCTCTGTATCTGTAACTCTCAGGAGAAGCAGGGGGCGGAGGTGGTGGAGGGGGGATTATTTCCTCCTTTAATTGTTCAGCACTTTTGGCACCATCCCACCTCAAAGGCAAAGTTCCATTGGAGCCAACTGCTTCCATTCTAGCCTAAAACCTGCCATTGATAGAGGGAATTGTTATTTTCTTCTTCCTCAGGACACGGGCCAGCTGCTTCGCAGCAGAACTAGCAGCATACAAAGGAACAAGTTGTAAATGTTGGAGAGGCTCCTCGCCCCACAAGATAGTTTCCTGCAGAAATGCCATCTGTGGTTGTTTTCTAATCCAAAAGCTCTTTCTTGTTCATTGTCTGCATCCACCCAATAAAATAAAGAGGGAAGGGGAAGGGGGGGCGGGTTGTTATTACAACTGAGTTTCCACAGACCACTTAAATTTGCCTAAAAAGGGGAAAGGCATCACCTGAAGAAAGGAGGGTCAGGATTTGCATAAGATTTGCATGTACCAATTTATGCATATAGATGCAAGCAGAGGAATCATCACTACTATATAAATAGAAATAAAAGTCCCAAGTGGCTTCTGAGAGTAACCTGAGTCCAGGCACCCACAAACTGATAACAACATACTATGTGGAATTTTTGCAATGTGATGCTTACAAAGATCCATATTTTTAGATCTCTACAGTTTTCCAGATAAATAGATAGATAGATGATACACAACTAAGTTTTAGTTGGAGGAGACCCATTGAAATTAATAAACAAGATTAAGTTAGGTCCATTCGTATCAATGAGTTTACTCTGAGTAAAACTTAGCTAAATATCACTCATGTTTTTAAATATATATTTCTGTTGTGCACTGCTTGAAAAGCATTGGTGGGGAAGTGGTTTACAAAGCATTAAATAGATAAACAAATAAAGTTGACCCTGCAAGACATAGGAACTTCTCAAAGTTGTGTTAAGAACTAGGCCTCTCCCCCCCCCCCCCACACACACAAACTAGGGAAATAGTGGGCCCAAAATTTTACTCAACCAAGCAATAGACTGGAGCCTCCCAAACTGATGAAACATCATTCCCAGTTTACAGATTTGAGGGGTGCAAGATACTTTAATCACTTTCTCAAGTTGGTCAAAGTCAAGGCCGAGTAATGTCCACTTTGCCTTTACTGTCCCAGGATGGCTGATTTCAAGAATGTGAGGACTAGGTAAATACTGAAGAGCAGGATCAGAAACTTGGTAAGGATTGCCACCGCCTAAGATGTAGATCTGAGGTTCAGAGAGTCTGCCAAACTTCGCAAATTCAACAACCACTCCTTGGATTTACTTTCCGGATTTTGCTGCAAGAGCAAACCAGAAGCGTTAGATTGGGGTTTAATTCAGGGGCAGCGACACATTCCTGAAGGTGCAATGAGGTCAGAGTTACAATCAACAGAGTGAATTACAAATCAGTCCATCTTCACAGGGAACTCTGGGAAATGTAGCTCTGTTAGGGGGCTAGGGGTCTCCTAATGACTCTCGGGATCTTTAATGAACTACAGCTCCCAGGATTCTTTGGAGGAAGCCATGATGACTGTTTAAAGTGGTATCAGAGTGCTTTAAATGTATGGTGTGGCCAGAGAGAGATTGTTGCCTTCCCTCTTCCTACAATAGCAGCCAAGTTCTCCCCTTTTTAAAGGAAAATTCCCTTATGCTGAATAGGCTTCCTCGCGAGAAAAGGGAAAACTTGGCAGCTATGCTTCCTACTACTACTAAAATTAATAACAAATGTCTTGACGTTGAGTTTCATTGGTTTCAAAAAGGGCCTGTTCTGGAACATCTTATAAAACCTTCTCCACTTTCTGCCTGCACAGCTGTCAATGTAACCCTTGTGTCCTAAGGATTTTCCACAAAGATTTGTAAAGTTCTGTGTCTTCTGAGCTCTGGGAAAGCAATGACTGCTCCCCACATCAAATGGGGGGCTGCCTTTTGCGTGATCACACGCAGCCCCCCGGATCCTATGTGGCTCCTGGCAGTATGGGCTGGCTCCTCCCTCCCCAGGCTGGATACCTGGAGGTCTCCATCTACCTCAGCCAATCTTCCAATCCTGCCTGGGGAGGCGTTGCCAGGGGAATAGGCCAGGTAGGGGGAGGGACTGCCCTACCCACACAACAGAGGGTGGATCTTACCTGGGAATCGTCAGTTGGCTCCAGAACTTTTCCCACCCTGCCCTCCCTCAGTTAAGCCTTCTTTTGCAGGTTAACCTCTTCTCCACAGGTACGTGGGTGCTGCTACGTCATGGTGACTGTTGAAGGGCCGGAAAGGAATTTTCCTGCACTGGCATGTTTTGCCTTCCCCATAGCAAAACGTCACACCTTTGGCGGTTTCAGGCCTTGGGCGGAATCCTTTAGTCTACCTTCCCTAAATGGGGGCGTGGGGCGTGAAGTGGTGACCCACGCCCCTTTTGCGGCGGCGATCCCAGGGTTCCCCATTAAAAGGGTCTTGAGGGGAGGCATTCTCCATATGCCGAGAGGTTGTCATTGCTCTCCTCTGCGACGGCGGCGAAATGGGGAGCAGGCTCTCTGCTTGAATATAGGTTCTCCAGAGTCAACCCAATCCCCACACATTCTGGATAACCCTGATGTCCCCCAGATTCCTGGCTGGGGACTGGGAAGGATAAATGCCCAATGCCTGAGCCAAGGTCTCCCTACATCTGAAACTTAATAAAGTTGTGGCCAATTTTAATCCCATAGCACGTTGTCTTGAGTCATTATTCCACTCGGGAGTCGCCAGGGGTTGGGGGGACTCCGCCTGTCCATGCAAATGGGAAGCTCCTTCCTCAGTTTGATTCTTTCCTAAATCTTGGCTCAACAGAGGAGAAAGAGCCAAGAAACTCCCCAAGCAGTTGAACAATGTATGATGTATTGGCGCAGTCTAAACAATTTTTTTTTGGAAGCCGCCCAGAGTGGCTGGGGGAACCCGGCCAGATGGGCGGGGTATAAATAATAAATTATTATTATTATTATTAGGAGCCTTTTGTACAAAAAGTTGGAAATGGACAAGAAAGCCAATGTGGTGTTATGGTTAGAGTGTCAGACAAGGACATGGCAGACCAGGGTTCAAATCCTCACTCAGCCATGAGGCTCACTGGGTGACCTTGGGCCAGTTGCTTCCTCTTGAGCCAGTGTGGTGTAGTGGTTAAGAGCGGTAGACTCATAATCTGGTGAACCAGGTTCGCGTCTCCGCTCCTCCACATGCAGCTGCTGGGCGACCTTGGGCTAGTCACACTTCTTTGAAGTCTCTCAGCCCCACTCACCTCACAGAGTGTTTGTTGTGGGGGAGGAGGGGAAAGGAGATTGTTAGCCGCTTTGAGACTCCTTTGGGTAGTGATAAAGTGGGATATCAAATCCAAACTCCTCTTCTTCTTCTTCTTCTTCTTCTTCTTCTTCTTCTTCTTCTTCTTCTTCTTCTTCTTCTTCTTCGCCCTACCTCACAGGGTTGTTGTGGGGAGTAATTGAGATGGGAGAGAACAAGATATGCCATCCTGAGCTCCTTGGAGAAAAAGGTGTGGTATAAACGCAATAAAGAAATTCAATGAGTGAATGAATTAATGAATGAGGGGGGTTGATAGCAAGGGAAAGCATAACCCCTCAACCTGTCACAGAATGGTAACCAAGAAAAGGATAGGCTTACTGTTTGCTTCTCTGGCTTGTGGCCTTGGCTTGGCTAGAGCAAGTAGCCTCTCTGAGGCTATGGCATTCTTTGCTGCCTGAGTCACCTGAAGACAAGAGAGAAGGATGTTGTATTCCATGGATGCTCTACATCTTTGCACCACGACTGCACACAAGCAAAGAGAGGGTAGCAGGTGGCATGAAGGAGCAGCTAATCAAATTCCCCTTGCAGCAGCTTTCCAAAAATTATGCCCGAGGTTCACTATTTGTTGGCATCCATTTGTCTTAATGGAGTGTGCCTCTGGGGGTGAAGTCAAACCGCTGCATTAGCAGCACCCAAATGACCTCCCTGGGGCGCAAGCCTGGGCCATGTTTATGGAGGTCCTGAGCTGCCCAGATGACAAGACCTGCCCCCTCTCGGCCTTGCTGATGTGGTCCAAAATGAAGTGAAGCAATGGGTTTGGCACCAGCTTGGCTGCAGGAGTTGCTGGAAGGAGGCATACAAGACGTCATCCAACCATCTTAGGGACTCTACTCTGGATTTGTGTAGGGTTGTGTAGGCACATCCACACACCTCCTCCCCCCGCTCTGACTGGCAGCAGCTCGGGGTGTCCTCTTTTTTGCTCTTCAAGATATGGCAACCCTAATACCAGTACTACAGAGAATGATTGCTAAACCCGTTGAACAATCTGCTCTGAAGAAATGCTCTGTCACAGGGATAGAAAACCGATGTCACTCAAATCTTGTTAGAACACAACTCCCATCAGCTTCAGCCTGTGTGGCCAATGGCCAGGGATGATGGGAGTTGTAGTCTGATACCTTCTGTAGTTGTAGCCTGGATGCGGGTAGTGCTGTGGTCTAAACCACTGAGCCTAGGGCTTGCCGATCGGAAGGTCGGCGGTTCGAATCCCCGTGACGGGGTAAGCTCCCGTTGCTTGGTCCCAGCTCCTGCCAACCTAGGAGTTTGAAAGCACGTCAAAGTGCAAGTAGATAAATAGGTATCGCTGTGGCGGGAAGGTAAACGGTGTTTCCGTGCACTGCTCTGGTTTCGCCAGAAGTGGCTTTGTCATTCTGGCCACATGACCCGGAAAAACTGCCTGCAGACAAAGTCAGCTCCCTCGGCCAGTAAAGCGATATGAGTGCCACAACCCCAGAGTCGTTCACGACTGGAGTTTACCATCAGTTTACCTTTACCTTTTTTTTACCTTCTGGAGGGCTACAAGAACCCCATCTCTGTCATATTAGGATTCAGGAATGAAGAAGAGGCTGGATGAGGGAGAGCAGGATCATGATGGGGAGAGACAACGTAATAATATTTACGCAGCAAAGAGTACACAAGCAAGAAACAGGGGAGGCAGAGGTGGTGTGGTGGACCAATTGAATGGATGGAAGGGAAGGAAGTGGCATGACAAAATGAGGGTAGCTTAGCAGGTGGCATGGAGCTGAGAGTGGAAGGAAGGTCAGCAGAAGAGGGGCACAAGTTGGAGCATATAGAGGGCAACCAAAAAGCCAATGATCAGAAGCAAAACTTTGATAATTTCTGCACGTAAAAATGCTTCTGCTCATTGCTCTGTGGATTTCTACTGCATATGTAGCCAACCTGTGGCACAGGAAGTGGACTCATCATGGCGACATCACCTTGTCTCTCTCCCTGATGGCAACAGCTGATGTTGCGTAGTGGAGGCACTTGACCATGCTAGGTGTGGGGCAGGTGGGAGTGGTTTTTGAGGAACAGCATCATGAGCCAAATCTGGTTCACAGTCTGGAGATTACCAATCCCTGCTATAGAGAGGGAAGGGAAGCTTTATTTGAATGTTACAGCAACAGGGGATGTAAAAGGTAAAGGGACCCCTGACCATTAGGTTCAGTCATGGATGACTCTGGGGCTGCGGTGCTCATCTCGCTTTACTGGCCGAGGGAGCCGGCGTACAGCT
This sequence comes from Zootoca vivipara, assembly GCF_965207765.1. Classification (NCBI taxonomy): domain Eukaryota; kingdom Metazoa; phylum Chordata; class Lepidosauria; order Squamata; family Lacertidae; genus Zootoca; species Zootoca vivipara. The sequence continues at coordinate 79,586,870 of NC_142587.1, forward strand.
TCTGGGTCATGTGACCAGCATGACTAAGCTGCTTCTGGCGAACCAGAGCAGCGTACGGAAACACCGTTTACCTTCCCGCCAGAGTGGTACCTATTTATCTACTTGCACTTTTGATGTGCTTTTGAACTGCTAGGTTGGCAGGAGCAGGGACTGAGCAACGGGAGCTCACCCCGTTGCAGGGATTTGAACCGCCAACCTTCTGATCGGCAAGCCCTAGGCTCTGTGGTTTAACCCACAGTGCCACCTACGTCCCAGGGCATGAGGCTGCCACAAATGTCTGAAAGCAGTGAGCCAACATGGAGCAGCTACATCATTGTGCGGAATCTCAACCGCAGTGAAGCATTAGGGGCAAACACGTCAGATGGGCCGAAAAGGAGGAAGGCTAGTGAAGGACTTACATACCACAGAATAAGGGGAACGATGGAATTCCCAGCCAGCTGGGCAAGGCCGAGGCTGTGCCAGCTCCTTCAACCTGGGTGATGCCCGAGCCCTCAGAGCTGCCTCTGTCACGAAACATTCAGCGGTGGTTCTGGGTTTGCCAACAAAAGGAAAACAACAGCAACGCATGAGACAATTTTTTTAAAAAAAAAATCTCTCAGACATCTAATAAAATTGATGGCAGGAAACATAAGGCATATTAAAGGAAATAGTTCACACACAGGCTGTGGACCAGCTTGCCACATGGTTTTGCAATGCTGCAACATAGATGCTCCCCTCCCCCCTTTTAAAAGAACTAGATCAGTGGTGCGGAATCTCCCCAACCTACAGCACAGATAAGGCCCACATCAAGATTTGACCTAGCTCTCTGGGGCTCCTCCTACACACACCAGCTATTTAGCAGGAGGTGGCCAAGGAGGAAATCGTGCAGCTGCGGCTCCTATCTCTGCAAGGAGATCAAAGTCTAGGAGGAAATGTCTCAAGAGACTTGTGTTCCTTGACAATATTCAAACGGTGTCAGTGCATTTTGCAGTTGCGTGCCTGCAATTTTCAGGATGCAATTGCATTTTTGAGGCTGGGGGCTTTGAATAGCTGTAAGGCAGAGCCTGCAGTTCAGTTGTGTACAGATGTTATTTACATGTTATTTGCTTTCTTCGGCTGCGATTACTGAATTCTTGTTGACTTTTGTACAGTCGGTACAGATAAAGGACAGATAACATGGTTTAGTTATTGCATCTTAGGGCCCAGCTCCAGACCCTCCAAGTGTAGGGTTGCAATACTCCCAAAAGTGAAAATTTGGACAAAGTTGTTGACAGAAGCCATCCTGGTTTCTGATTTGATCCCAGAATGTCCCGTTTTCCTTAGGGTGTCCCTATTTTCATTGGAGACATGTTGAAGGGTATGATAGGATGTTCCTATTTTCACTGGAGAAATATTGGAGGGTATGGAGCTATCTGACCCCTGAAGGCAATCCTGTACAGTATAGGGAAGGTGGTTTTTTTTAATGTTTAATGTTCTATTATGTTTTTATATAGGTTGGAAGCTGCCCAGAGTGGCTGAGGCAAGCCAGTAAGATGTGTGGGGTATAAATAGTAAAATGATCATTATGGAATGGGTTGTCCCTATTTTCATCAGAGAAATGTTGGAGGGTATGCATCTAGTCTGAAGCAGCCTTGAAATGATTGTTTGCATCTACTGCACATGCGTTTTATAACACAGGTAACAGGCAATAGGAGCCTCTGGAAGGGCTGATAATTGTAAGATCACTGCAGGCATGGAGGAAGGGGGGGGAATCAACGGTATTCTCCCCTGGTGCAGTCCTGACCAAAATCAATTTTCATCAGAGAAATGTTGGACGGTATGCAGCACCCATCCCTGCTCTAGCCTCCCCCAGCTCCTGCACAAGAACCCTGGACTGTAAAGCACACATTCTAGGTATGGATTTGGATACCGCCAGCTATGGCCTTACAATGGTGAGATCACAGTACTGTTTCGTATTGGGGGGTAACCACAATCACCAGACTTATTGCCCTGCCAGGCTTTGATTCTCCTGAGCTTCTTGGGTGCATTTTCCCTCCTGCTGTATTATGTTGCTTTTTTATAATTTTGTGGTTTTTAGTTTATAGTTAGTATTGCACTTACATTTCAATTCCTTCATTCCTTTTGGTAAACCATCCTGGAGAAATCGTTGAAGGGTGGCATAAAAAAACATAAAGGTCTAAAGGACAGCGAATCTTGCTCTGAAACTGTGTTGCAACATAAGAAAATTGGTTGTCCAGCTTTCCCTTTCTCGTATATGTGCACACTGAGTTAATTCAGTCATTGTAAACAAATCCCTCAATCCAGGGAGGATTTTTATTTCTCTGAAGTCTGGTCACTTTATTCCTCACCTGTCTGCTTTAAAACGTGGATGTACGGTTTTGCATTTAGCCAGCTCTTCCAGCCTAGGAGTTATGACTGAAGAGAAGTATTTAGATATATTTACATGTATTTATGTTAGTGGACCTTTTATACATAAAGTTTTTTAAAGACTTTTCACAATACAATAAAACAACAAACTAATCTAAACAAAAAATAAGAGAGAGAGAGAAAGAGATCCTATCTCACCAGTATATCCTAATTTTTATCTCATGCAGAGAAGGATGCAACCCTCCCATCTCTCGCCTTGGAGCATCTCTTTCCTCCCCCTGCCTCTCACCTTGGGAGACCCTCCCTTCCCTGCCTCTCACACAGGGTCTTTCACCCATCGTCCAACATCTTCATCTGCCTGCAATTTTGCCAAAACACAGTAAGAGAGAATAGTAAAGGCAGAGAGAATATTAAAGGAAATATCTTAGTGCTTTGTCATTCTCAGTGCCTGGGGCAACGTCACCATCTCTCTTCATTGGACAATGTACCCGTTCTTCTTCAAGAGTCAGGGCTTGCCCACATTTGTCCTGCGCCTAGAATACCTGGGTCCAAGTGATTTTCCACTTGACCTCTGCTTTTGAGGCATGGGTCTGAGTGGTTTTCCCCTGGCCCAGTTACTTTCCCAGAGGAAACCCATTCTTTAGTGATATATAGGAGCAAACGTCAATCTGGAGAAAACCGACATTGCTGTTTGGTCCAAATGAGCACTAAAGAGTGGTTTTCCATGGGAGAAAGCAGCAAGACACAAGGAAGCGTGGATAAATAGTGCCCATTTAAATAGTGCCAATCAATCCAAATTTCTATCTCTGCCTCTGCCTTTCTCCTTCTCTTAAAAAACACCCTAGGCAGCAATGGAAAATGGAAATGATGGTGGTGATGCCAACGTGACTTGCCTTAAAGTAGGCTAGGATTCAGTAAACTGAACACCAATGTTCCAAAGCAAGGATGGGGAACCTGTAGAACTCCAGATGTGGTTGGATGACTACTCCCATCTGCCCCTATCAGCATGGCCAATGGTCAGTCATGACGGGAGTTGTCGCCCAAGAACATCTGAAAAACCACAGGTTCTTGACCCCTGTTCTAAAGCATCAGAACCAGAACTAGCCTCAGAGGGTGGCAAGGCTAAGGATTTGCCAAAGCCCCAAGGCCAGCTGAGGATCTACAACACTGCTGTTTCCACTTTACACAGAGTAGCCAAAGAGATCAGGTGCTGCTTACTAGCTCTCCTGGGATAGAGGGTAGCACAGAGGTTGCCATGCCCCAACCCCCCCCCCCAATTCTGTTGTCTGCACTGATCAGAGCACAAATACTTGACAACTTGCCTGGGACTGTGAATTTACGTTCTGATGTACGCCTAGGGAGAGACAGGGGGCGGGGAGAGTGTGTTAAAAGCATTGGCAAAATCACTCCATGCTCTTCTAGGCAGATCTACACTAAAACAGGTATCTGTTTTCTACTGGTTTAAAACGACAGGCTGCTTCTGAGATGAATTGCTGCGTTTCCTCCTCTCCCTCCCCCCCCCAGCAGTGGCAGTGCTTTATGGCGGAAACTTTCATGCTGGCAGCTCTACTAAATCAAATAGTTTTCCGCAGCTTTTCCAGCATATAGAAATAAATAAGCTGGCTAACCAATGCACAGTGAAATCTGAGACCACAAATGACTTATCCACACTTTACTCCAGGCAGAGGTGTGCACTCTGTGTCTGAGCATTTTTATTCTGCCCCCAGATTTCCCTTCAAAAACCCACTCTTGAAAGCTCAATCTGAGCAAACGTCAATTCGAGTTTGATGAGGATTACCATTTGCTCCAGTTGAGCTTTAAAGAGCGGTTTTTTGTGTTTTTTTTTTGTTGTTTTTGCAAGGAAAGCTCTGGAGCAACAAACAAACAAACAAAAGTGGGGGTATGCTCAGACACAGAGCTTTAAATTGCAGACCATGGCTGGAAAGAGCAGAGGAAAGGTAAGTTGTAGATAAGCCCAATGCCATGATTTAATACAAACATGACATTTCACCCCAACACCAATGAGCACTGATACTGGAGCAAAGGACAACAGACCTAGTTCTTACCTCTTAACTTGTTGGTTATCTTGCACCCGGCCAGGCATGTTGATCCAATCCTCCGTCCTCTAATCCCATTTCAAAGGTATGTGTTGCCAGAGCAATCAGCTCTGGAAACAGTGTTCCTTCTAGGAATCACAATTATGTTTCCAGGCAGGTGGTGAATTTTGGGAACTAGATGTCTTGGGGACGTCCAGGATTTTGGCCTGAGACTTTGTTTTCAGAGGGCCATCTTCAGCCCTCAGGGCAAGCGGCCCCAAGATCTCAAGTTTCTGAGGGGCTTCCTTGGGTGAGAGCGAGGAAAGAAAGGGGAGAGTTTATATAAGAAGGGTTTGAAAAAATAATATATAAGACTACTTACTTAAAAAGTATTTCATACTCCAAAACTGTCCTGGGAAAACTGGGCCTGGGAAAACTGGATGCTGCAATCTCACACCCCAAAGTGCTTTTTTTCAAGGCCATGACCTCATACAGCACCCCCAAATGTGTGTTTTTGGGTGCTGTGCTCTCATGGAAGCACAGTCCTGGAAAAAAGCACTTTTTGGGAGGCTGCGATCTCACGCAGGTCATGTGACTTGCTCAGAAGCCATGCGGCCTGGTTTGGGGCATGTTGCAGGGTATGATATTCTGATGTGTCGCCAGGTGCTAGATAATTTTCTTTAGCATAAATTGTTGTTTTTGTTAGTAATAAGAGTCCTGTTGCATCAGACCAAAAGGCTATCTTAGTGCAGCATCCTGTTCTCAAAGTGGCCAACCATATAACAATGAGAAGCCCAAAAGCAGGAGCCGAGTGCTCTCCCCACCTGCAATTCCCATCAACTGGTTTGCAGAAGCATTACTGCCTTCAACAATGGAGGCAAAATATACCCTCCACGGACAGGTACCCACTGATAGCCTAAACCCTTTTCAAAGCCAACCAAGCTGGTGGCCATGACTACACCTTGCGGCAGCAAATTGCAGCATTTACCTGTGTTTTTGTGTGAAGAAGTAGCAGTACTGCCTTTTGTTCATCCTGAAACTCCCACCATTCAAGCTTCATTGGGTGGCCCCAAGTTCAAGTATTATGAAGAATAAAGTCTCTGTCCAATACTCCACATCATGCATAATACCATACAATTCTATCATGCCTCCCTTTGCTTGCTTTTCCCCAAAACTAAAGAGTCACAACCTTTCCTCATAAGAGATTTGTTCCAGTCCCATAATCATTTTGACTGCCCTTCCATGACCATCTTCAATATATTCATACCAAAGTTCTAGTTACAGGTAGGTAGCCATGTTGGTCTGCCGTAGTTGAAACAAAATTTAAAAAATCCTTCCAGTAGCACCTTAGAGACCAACTAAGTTTGTCATTGGTATGAGCTTTCGTGTGCATGTACACTACTTCAGATACCATCTGAAGTATCTGAATAAGTGTGCATGCACACGAAAGTTCATACCAATGACCAACTTAGTTGGTGCTACTGGAAGGAATTCTTTTATATTCATACCAAGAATGGGAAAGACCTACAAGCTTATAGCAAACATAACTGTTAATCATAACAACATATTGTCTGTATTTACAATGAGCTGCTCATCTGATTACTTTGCAAAGGCTATCGGTTGGTTGGTTGGTTGGTTGGTTGGTTGGTTGGTTGGTTGGTTGGTTTTAAAGATGGCTAGCATTGTATTGGCAGGGGGAAATGTCCAAACTTTAAACCTTCATTTTTTCATAGATTTAAAAGTCGGTATTCTCCAAAGTCAATTTGGAGAATACCGACAGGGAAAGGTTCTGGCAAGTCATCCCCACCAACATAGATTTGTGGATTTAGAGGCACATCTCTGCCCTGCTTCCCAGCCTGCAATAGGAGATGCTTTTCCACCTCTCCCTCTCTCTGCCTTTGACTCCTTTTTGCATGCTTTCTGCTGCTTATTACCCACCCCCACCGCTGATACCAACCTGTCCCAAGTCTCCACATGATTCAAGAGAACACAGCGATGCAAACAGCTGTTGCCATGGGGACTGTGACCGCATCTTCCGTTGCTGGGGGAGCTCCTGCAGACCTAATGTCTAGGCTGCACTCTAGGAATAGCCAAAGGGGCATAAGGATGTAGTAAGAGAGACTAAATTAGGGTCATTGAATCAAACACCCTGCTCTCCATAATGGCCAACCAGATGCCTTCTAGGAGAGACCCACATGGTGGACATGGGGACAGAAGCTGGTGTGCCATCAAAATACCTCTGAAAGTAAAAGTAAGAGCTTTTATTGAACTGTATCAAAGGTGAGTGGGTTATGAAGGAAAAGACCCCTCAATGAGGTTGGCCAGCTGTCCAGGTCCAGACTCTGCCTGGGAAAGCTGCATAACAGACAACAGACCAGCGGGTGTTGACACTCTTCCCCCATCCCCATGGCTTCACCTCTTAATAACTGACCTAGTTTCCACATCATGTTAAGCCAAACCATGGTTTATAGTGAACGTGCAAGTACATGGGCTCCAGAAGATGTGATTGTGGCTGCTTTGCTCCTCCCTGGTCATTCACTTGGGGCACCGTGCTGTGTTAAGCCATGGTCTTGCTTAATGTGTCATCTGAACCTGGTTTAGCTCTGCAGGACAAAACCACGAGTCATAAACCACAGGACAATTCTTGAATAAAACTCATGGTTAGTTTTGAGAGAGCAAAACCATGAACTCAGGTTCAGGTGACACCCTAAGTCAGCACTTGCAGAATTAAACATTATTACACCTTGCTTCCCCTTGCTCTCCTAATGTTAGAATGCCGTGGGGGCGGGGAGAATCTCTGAGAATATGTATATTATTGTTTGCAAGTATATTCCTGTTAGGAGAGAATATACTTGAGAACTTTCCTCCAGAATTATTCCAGCTCTGATTTATATAACCAAGGTCTGCGTAATAAAGGTTTGACTGTGATCATGCCCTTCAGGGCTTTCCTTCATGAAGAACATGTCATAAACATTCGTTTTCTTGGAGCAGTAAAACAAAAATAGTCACGGCGACTGACATGCCACGGAACACCCCGCCATGCTCAGAGCAGCACACCCACCCCCTTGCATGCTGCAAGAGCAGGAGCCCACCCTCCTGCCGCCTTCTGTACTCCCCTGAGAGACAAAGATGGAAGAGACAACTGAGGAAATTAAGGTAGACAGCTCAGAGATACACATACACTCTGACATACAATGCAGAAGAAGACAAACTCGCAAGGAAAACTCACGCAGCCCATTAAAGATGGTCTCATCAGTGTGTTTGCACTGTATACTTGTCCCCGCCCCCTCCAAACGACGATTATTCACAGCACTGTTCCTTGTCTTCAGTGTGGGCCATACCAAAGCCAGCTATAGAGCAGTCTAGGAAAGAGTCCTGACATTGTTAAATGGAAAACAAGCGAGGTCCCAAGCAAAGAAGAACAGCAACTTAAATTGACAGGATATGCGCAGCTTGCAGACTTAACAAATAAAATAAGAGAACAAGAAGAACATATGTTTAGAGAAGATTGGAAAACCTTTATTGAATATAACTGTGTACAGCTTGAGGGAGGACGCTGGCAGCATTAAGATAAATTCAACAGTATAAATAAGTTTTGATGGATGTAATAATGGAATACTGAATGGTAGTTTTTGTAAAATATGCCAAATGAAACATGGAAAGAGAATGACATGTAAAATGAACCATGGAAAGAGAAGAAAGGAAGTCATTGATATCTTAAGGATGTAAAAATGAGTATTTTAAATTGAAAAACAGAAAATTTAATTTAAAAAATTATTTAAAAAGAGTACTGACATTGTTCTCATAGCCCTTGGCCAATTGACACCTGCACTGCAACATCCAAGGAGGGAAGCTAAAAATTATTAGGGTGGATTCACAGAATTATTCACCCACCATTTGGAGAACTGTGCCCGTCACACCATATACAAAAGACACACAAATAAAATTATTAAAGAGAAGTGCATTGGAATAAAACGAATAGCAATAATACTAATAATAATCACTAAGCTAGGGTGTATGATATAGACTGGGGATACTGTAGAAGCAGGAAAGGGAAGGAAAAAGAAAGGGGAAAGAAGAGAGAAAAGAAAAAGAGAAGGAAAGAAGAAAAGGAGGGGAAGAGAGAGGGAGAGTCCCCTACACCACTGTATATTTCTTGACCCCATGAGGTGTCTGGTCATCAAATAGCAAAATGCCCAAGAATTCATGGCCAGCTACTCCATGAAGCCCTGAAGGCTGAGCACCAAACTGTAGTGTTATAGTCAGAGTCAAGGAGCACACCACTCATCTTCTCCTTGGAACAGGTGATTACTGTTCCATGCTTTCCTTCCACCTCCCCTATTCTCTAAATCTCCTTATCTTCCTGTCATCGTGTCCATACCTGTGTCCTTTGCACCTAAGCATCCCCCCAGGGCTTGTACAGCTCCATTTCAGCCTGCCAAATGGACAGCCTGCCTCCTCGTGTGACAGTAATATTATTCACCTGTCTCAGTCTCTTTCATCGTTAAGCATAAATCGGCGGTCCAGGAAATGTGGGTTAGGGCAGCTTGCATAAATTTGTACTTGAGCAGCTAACCATCTTATTCTTTGTAAACATTGCATTTGGGGTTTCAAGCCGCAAAGCTATTTTTGCTCTTTGGCCACCATTTCCACTCTGCACACAGATTAAACTTTCCAATCTGAATCTAAATTGGGGATCAATGGCTCTTGCTATAGGAATGTACACAATTATCGTACTCTTCCATGTCATTCTTAAATGCAAAATGGCTCTGGATTAAGGTTCGGCGGGGGGGTGGGGGAATCATGCCTCCAGGGTGACATGTGTAGACATACTGTACATGTGTGTGATCTTCACATGTATTGGATAATTAGGGACACAAAGAGATTTAGTGAGAAATTGTGCTATTAAACATGCTAATATTGCCCAATGTGGGTGTGCAAACTCAGTACAGTGTGCATTCCAACCTCAAATTAGAGGTGCTGGTTGAAAAAAGAGATCATAATATGAATTCTAACCAAAAGTGCTGAGTTCTTAGAATTAGTCTGAAAATAAGGAACGCAAGCATTTAGCGGTGACTTTTCTGCACAATTTTTTGGTGTCAGATTGGTGCAGCGCTCTTACCTTCAGTTTATAGAGAAAATAAAAGGCAGACTGGTGTGTGCTTATGAAACAGGTGTCACAAGCTTCATTGCACTGCGAGGCACAAAATCCATATGTCACTCCTGGGCGTGCGTGCACATTTTAAATTAATGCAGACTGCCGCTTCGCTGAAGATTTCCCATGACTGCCATTTCCGATTGCTTTTGTTCCGCTGAGAGTGGGACTCTGTAGTTCAGCCCTTGCCAGAGAAACGAGTCCTTTTTTAATACAATTTGGAGAATACCGACAGGGAAAGGTTCTGGCAAGTCATCCCCACCAACATAGATTTGTGGATTTAGAGGCACATCTCTGCCCTGCTTCCCAGCCTGCAATAGGAGATGCTTTTCCACCTCTCCCTCTCTCTGCCTTTGACTCCTTTTTGCATGCTTTCTGCTGCTTATTACCCACCCCCACCGCTGATACCAACCTGTCCCAAGTCTCCACATGATTCAAGAGAACACAGCGATGCAAACAGCTGTTGCCATGGGGACTGTGACCGCATCTTCCGTTGCTGGGGGAGCTCCTGCAGACCTAATGTCTAGGCTGCACTCTAGGAATAGCCAAAGGGGCATAAGGATGTAGTAAGAGAGACTAAATTAGGGTCATTGAATCAAACACCCTGCTCTCCATAATGGCCAACCAGATGCCTTCTAGGAGAGACCCACATGGTGGACATGGGGACAGAAGCTGGTGTGCCATCAAAATACCTCTGAAAGTAAAAGTAAGAGCTTTTATTGAACTGTATCAAAGGTGAGTGGGTTATGAAGGAAAAGACCCCTCAATGAGGTTGGCCAGCTGTCCAGGTCCAGACTCTGCCTGGGAAAGCTGCATAACAGACAACAGACCAGCGGGTGTTGACACTCTTCCCCCATCCCCATGGCTTCACCTCTTAATAACTGACCTAGTTTCCACATCATGTTAAGCCAAACCATGGTTTATAGTGAACGTGCAAGTACATGGGCTCCAGAAGATGTGATTGTGGCTGCTTTGCTCCTCCCTGGTCATTCACTTGGGGCACCGTGCTGTGTTAAGCCATGGTCTTGCTTAATGTGTCATCTGAACCTGGTTTAGCTCTGCAGGACAAAACCACGAGTCATAAACCACAGGACAATTCTTGAATAAAACTCATGGTTAGTTTTGAGAGAGCAAAACCATGAACTCAGGTTCAGGTGACACCCTAAGTCAGCACTTGCAGAATTAAACATTATTACACCTTGCTTCCCCTTGCTCTCCTAATGTTAGAATGCCGTGGGGGCGGGGAGAATCTCTGAGAATATGTATATTATTGTTTGCAAGTATATTCCTGTTAGGAGAGAATATACTTGAGAACTTTCCTCCAGAATTATTCCAGCTCTGATTTATATAACCAAGGTCTGCGTAATAAAGGTTTGACTGTGATCATGCCCTTCAGGGCTTTCCTTCATGAAGAACATGTCATAAACATTCGTTTTCTTGGAGCAGTAAAACAAAAATAGTCACGGCGACTGACATGCCACGGAACACCCCGCCATGCTCAGAGCAGCACACCCACCCCCTTGCATGCTGCAAGAGCAGGAGCCCACCCTCCTGCCGCCTTCTGTACTCCCCTGAGAGACAAAGATGGAAGAGACAACTGAGGAAATTAAGGTAGACAGCTCAGAGATACACATACACTCTGACATACAATGCAGAAGAAGACAAACTCGCAAGGAAAACTCACGCAGCCCATTAAAGATGGTCTCATCAGTGTGTTTGCACTGTATACTTGTCCCCGCCCCCTCCAAACGACGATTATTCACAGCACTGTTCCTTGTCTTCAGTGTGGGCCATACCAAAGCCAGCTATAGAGCAGTCTAGGAAAGAGTCCTGACATTGTTAAATGGAAAACAAGCGAGGTCCCAAGCAAAGAAGAACAGCAACTTAAATTGACAGGATATGCGCAGCTTGCAGACTTAACAAATAAAATAAGAGAACAAGAAGAACATATGTTTAGAGAAGATTGGAAAACCTTTATTGAATATAACTGTGTACAGCTTGAGGGAGGACGCTGGCAGCATTAAGATAAATTCAACAGTATAAATAAGTTTTGATGGATGTAATAATGGAATACTGAATGGTAGTTTTTGTAAAATATGCCAAATGAAACATGGAAAGAGAATGACATGTAAAATGAACCATGGAAAGAGAAGAAAGGAAGTCATTGATATCTTAAGGATGTAAAAATGAGTATTTTAAATTGAAAAACAGAAAATTTAATTTAAAAAATTATTTAAAAAGAGTACTGACATTGTTCTCATAGCCCTTGGCCAATTGACACCTGCACTGCAACATCCAAGGAGGGAAGCTAAAAATTATTAGGGTGGATTCACAGAATTATTCACCCACCATTTGGAGAACTGTGCCCGTCACACCATATACAAAAGACACACAAATAAAATTATTAAAGAGAAGTGCATTGGAATAAAACGAATAGCAATAATACTAATAATAATCACTAAGCTAGGGTGTATGATATAGACTGGGGATACTGTAGAAGCAGGAAAGGGAAGGAAAAAGAAAGGGGAAAGAAGAGAGAAAAGAAAAAGAGAAGGAAAGAAGAAAAGGAGGGGAAGAGAGAGGGAGAGTCCCCTACACCACTGTATATTTCTTGACCCCATGAGGTGTCTGGTCATCAAATAGCAAAATGCCCAAGAATTCATGGCCAGCTACTCCATGAAGCCCTGAAGGCTGAGCACCAAACTGTAGTGTTATAGTCAGAGTCAAGGAGCACACCACTCATCTTCTCCTTGGAACAGGTGATTACTGTTCCATGCTTTCCTTCCACCTCCCCTATTCTCTAAATCTCCTTATCTTCCTGTCATCGTGTCCATACCTGTGTCCTTTGCACCTAAGCATCCCCCCAGGGCTTGTACAGCTCCATTTCAGCCTGCCAAATGGACAGCCTGCCTCCTCGTGTGACAGTAATATTATTCACCTGTCTCAGTCTCTTTCATCGTTAAGCATAAATCGGCGGTCCAGGAAATGTGGGTTAGGGCAGCTTGCATAAATTTGTACTTGAGCAGCTAACCATCTTATTCTTTGTAAACATTGCATTTGGGGTTTCAAGCCGCAAAGCTATTTTTGCTCTTTGGCCACCATTTCCACTCTGCACACAGATTAAACTTTCCAATCTGAATCTAAATTGGGGATCAATGGCTCTTGCTATAGGAATGTACACAATTATCGTACTCTTCCATGTCATTCTTAAATGCAAAATGGCTCTGGATTAAGGTTCGGCGGGGGGGTGGGGGAATCATGCCTCCAGGGTGACATGTGTAGACATACTGTACATGTGTGTGATCTTCACATGTATTGGATAATTAGGGACACAAAGAGATTTAGTGAGAAATTGTGCTATTAAACATGCTAATATTGCCCAATGTGGGTGTGCAAACTCAGTACAGTGTGCATTCCAACCTCAAATTAGAGGTGCTGGTTGAAAAAAGAGATCATAATATGAATTCTAACCAAAAGTGCTGAGTTCTTAGAATTAGTCTGAAAATAAGGAACGCAAGCATTTAGCGGTGACTTTTCTGCACAATTTTTTGGTGTCAGATTGGTGCAGCGCTCTTACCTTCAGTTTATAGAGAAAATAAAAGGCAGACTGGTGTGTGCTTATGAAACAGGTGTCACAAGCTTCATTGCACTGCGAGGCACAAAATCCATATGTCACTCCTGGGCGTGCGTGCACATTTTAAATTAATGCAGACTGCCGCTTCGCTGAAGATTTCCCATGACTGCCATTTCCGATTGCTTTTGTTCCGCTGAGAGTGGGACTCTGTAGTTCAGCCCTTGCCAGAGAAACGAGTCCTTTTTTTCCTTCTTTTTTTCTTTACTATATTTAAAATCCTTCAGGCAAGCTTTTTATAGTTGCTTTGATTTCCCCGACGGGCGGTTTTCAGCCAACTAAACAAGTGATATACAACAGCATATAGAACAGATGCATGTAGCCACCAGAATAAAAGGCAGCGGGTTCGTTGCTATGTAATCGGATGAATTCTTGGACTCCCTACCACCACCACCAAAGCAATACATTCACCGTGTTAAAATCACAAGAACTTCACAGGGAAGTTTGATTACAATGGATAGATTTCATGGAAATGTTACCAGGATGCTTGGTTAAATAAATGCATTTGAAATGTCTGGCACAAATGGATTTTACAATAGAGGAATAATCCATTGGTGACATTGTGTATATGTGTGCGCGTAGGGCAACTCCTCTGCCCCCCATATAATATTTGGGGGGGGCTGTCCCCTCCCAAAGTTGATGGGTATTGCCATTCAAATGGTGTGCATGTGCTGCATCATGTGATCAGTTATGCAGGGTGGGCTTACTTGGGTCCCCTCAATATTTTATTCAAGTTGGCACCCCTGTGTGTACACACACACAGAGAGAGTTCCATAGCTGAACAAGAATTTGAACCTTTGAGCTTGCCATGCCTTAACCCAACAGTCTACATCCCTTTGATTGCTCCCAATAGAGCAGAAGTGCCATAGATCTAGGGGGATGTGGGTGGTGCTGTGGGTTAAACCACAGAGCCTAGGGCTTGCCGATTAGAAGGTTGGCGGTTTGAATCCCTGTGACAGGGTGAGCTCCTGTTGCTCGGTCCCAGCTCCTACCAACCTAGCAGTTTGAAAGCACGTCAAAGTGCAAGTAGATAAATAGGTGCCGCTCCAGCGGGATTGTAAACGGCGTTTCCGTGAGCTGCTCTGGTTCTCCAGAAGCGGCTTTGTCATGCTGGCCACATGACCTGGAAGCTGTACGTCGACTCCCTCGGCCAATAACACGAGATGAGCGCTGCAACCCCAGAGTCGGTCACAACTGGACCTAATGGTCAGGGCCGGGGTCCCTTTACCCTTTACCTTTAAGAGGCAAAACACCAATACAGGAGAAGCTTGTGTATCCACCAGTTAAGAGTCAAACAGGAGCATCTTTGCTTGGCACCTAAAAGCTGATAATGATGGTGCAAGGCACATCTCTCTGAAGACAGCATTCTACAGTTGGGGAGCCACCACTGAAAAGTCCTATTCTCATTTTGCCACCCTCCGGACCTCACTGCAAGAAGGAACACGTATGCACACAACGGTGCCTTGCTGCTCTTTAATTCTGCCGGTTTTTCAGAGTCACTGGTTCCAACTGATGGGCCTATGAGTCTTAAGAAACAAAGCAGATCCTGCTCCCCCCTCTGTTGCTCCTGCCTGCCCTAGGCAGGGAAGGATGAAAGGGTGCTGGAAGTGAGGCGCACCTACAAACTACTTTTCCCACGTCTCTTTTTCATTTCAGGCAGGTGGGGGGCGGCTTTAGTTATTCAAAGGGAAAGGAAGGCACTCTGCACATGCCCAAGGTCACCCTCCCAGGAATCACTGCATCACATATGACTGAAGGCGGGTCTACCAGCAGCTGCCTCCTGACCAGTTTGTGGCAGAGGCGATTTCTCCAGACAGAGGAATGAGGGTCTGAAGCAAGAGCAGCAGGGAGGGCTTTTAGAAGCAGCGGTGAGAAGGGAGGCGGCAGGGAAAGCCAGTGTGGTGTACAGTCATACCGTTTCAGTTTAAGTACTCCGCGGACCCGTCTGGAACGGATTAATCCACTTTCCATTACTTTCAATGGGAAAGTTCGCTTCAGGTTACGTACGCTTCAGGTTAAGTACAGACTTCCGGAACCAATTGTGTACTTAAACCGAGGTACCACTGTACTGGTTAGATAGAGCGCTGGACTAAGACCTGGGAGACGCGGGTTCCAATCCCCACTCGGGGACCTAACCCGTTGGAGAAAAAGCGAGATATATACAGTAAAAGCAAAACATAAAAGGTGGCCGGAGCGGACTAGGGAATCGAGGCAGGAACGTCGGCCGGGTCCAAAGCGCCCAAACTTAGGCGGCGCTTGCGCACTAAAGAGCACAGGTGTCTACCAACGCGCTGCCTCTGCGGAGCAGCCGGCTGGCCTTTTCCGCCACGCGGCTCACGTGGTGCCCCGCTCGGCGGGAGAGAAAGAGAGAAAGAGAGAGAGGCGCGCCTTCTCTTTTCCCGCGCGTGCTCGCGCCTCCTCCTCCCTTCTCTCCCTCCTCCTCCTCCGCTCCCCGCCCCTGGATGCGCTAGGCGGCCGCGTGCACGGAGAGGGGGGCGCTTCTTCCCACCTGCGCTCCTTCTCTCTGCAAAGCCCTGAGCCTGGAGCTGGCGCGGCGGCGGCTGCCTACCTTCCTTGCCTGCCTGCCTGCCTTCCACTTGCCTGCGCCGCGCAAACAATGAGCATGCATGAAGCGGCAGCGGCAGCAGCAAGTCTAGCTGCATAGAAAGGAAGCGGGGATCCTCCTCTTCCTCCAGAGGAGAAGCCAAGGTGACCACCGCGCAAGAGGGCTCGTCTCGCTCTCCTGACTGTGTTGTGATCATGTATCTTATCTCTGTGTGTGTGTCTATGTGCCATCCATCTCCTCCATGCGTCTGCCCGGGTGGGGAGGTTATGCCGATAGCCGCCCCCGTCACCCTGCATGACATTTTCCTCCCCCCCTTTTATGTTTACCTGCCCCCCCACTCCGGTTTCCCCCGCTGCCAAGGTTTTGCAGCATCAGTGCCTCCAAGATCTAGTTAAGCCCTGGATGCTGATGGGCTGCCCTCCCCACTGTATGGGGAGTTGCAATACTTCTTTTCTTCAGTTAAATCGATTATATTTCAGGGCTCGCTGGTAATAAGCTCTCATGCCTGTTTGCAAGATTAACTAATTGCTCCGAAATGGTGGATGTGGTTTTTTTTAATGCTTCGAGCACCATGCTGCTTCTCGGTCTTTAAATAAAACTTGGGTGTCGTCTACGTCCGTGTGCTTTTAAAATCCTTACCTCCAACAGTTCTAGCTGTCGTATCGCATTTTATTATCGAGGGCAGGGCCCTATAGCTCTGATACTACATGCAATTGTCCTTTTATTTTGATATGAAGGAGCAGGTGGGGGGCAAGTGTTGCTCTGATCTCGCTTGCCTTCCTTTCATTTTTCTTTGAAGTCCTGTTTCAGATCCATTGTTTCCTCTCACCACCCACATTTTGTACAGTCATGTTTATGTAATGGGTGCCTGCCCCGTAGATTTTAGGCTGTTTTACGGCAGGTGGGGGAGGGGGCTTTTTTTTTTGCATGCTCCTTTAAAAGTGCTGTTTATCTGAGCAATAAAATGAAAAAATTATCTTTTCGTTGAAGAGGACGGGTTTAAATATGAACGAAGACCCAACGGTTAATTTAACGTGGCTGCCTCCGGATCACTTAGAAGCCAGTCCGGCAGAGAATGTCACGGCTGCAATTACCTCCCTGATTCCTGCCAGTGACCCAGAGCCAGAGTTCATAGTAAACCCCTGGGATATTGTCTTGTGTACTTCAGGAACCCTTATCTCCTGCGAAAATGCCGTGGTGGTCCTTATTATCTTCCATAATCCTAGTCTCCGTGCCCCTATGTTCCTCCTGATAGGAAGCCTGGCCTTGGCAGATCTCTTGGCAGGGATCGGACTGATCTTCAATTTTATCTTTGCCTACCTCCTCCAGTCGGAATCTACCAAGCTGGTCACGGTTGGACTGATCGTTGCCTCTTTCTCTGCCTCTGTCTGCAGCTTGCTGGCTATCACGGTTGACCGTTACCTCTCCCTCTATTATGCTTTGACTTACAATTCAGAGAGGACTGTCACTTTCACCTATATCATGCTGGTTCTGCTCTGGGGAGCTTCCATTTGCATCGGGCTGCTGCCTATAATGGGCTGGAACTGCCTGAAAGACGAATCCACCTGCAGCGTGATCCGGCCGCTCACTAAAAATAACGCGGCCATCCTCTCCGTCTCTTTCTTGCTCATGTTTGCTCTCATGCTCCAGCTGTACATTCAGATCTGCAAAATCGTGATGCGCCATGCCCATCAGATTGCCGTGCAGCACCACTTCCTGGCCACTTCCCACTATGTGACGACCCGAAAAGGAGTGTCCACCTTAGCCATTATCCTGGGGACCTTTGCTGCTTGCTGGATGCCTTTCACTCTCTACTCTTTAATAGCCGACTACACCTACCCTTCAATATACACCTACGCGACTCTCCTCCCAGCCACGTACAATTCCATCATCAACCCTGTAATATATGCTTTCCGAAACCAGGAAATCCAAAAGGCACTTTGGCTCATTTGCTGTGGCTGCATTCCTTCCAACCTTTCGGCACGGGCGAGATCTCCGAGTGATGTTTGATTAAGAGAGAGGACAGACATTCATTTAGCGTTGTGTTACATGGCTTTGCTGCTTTCGTTGCATTGTACATAACAGATTCACACTCGAGCCACAGGGAGTATTGACCTTTTTTAAATAAAGGGAGGAAAGGAAAGGAAAAACCCTGTTGACCCAAATAAACCATGTTGTGCAGTTTCAGGATCATGCCTAGAAGCTAAATCAACTCTTTACCAACTTTTGAGTGTTGCTTATATTCTGCTCTTGTTGGGCCTGGGGGTGGGGTGGGGAACTAATCCCCTTAGATCCAACTATTTCTCCCAGGCTTCACTGTATCAGTTGAGAGGGGATGTTCAATGTAGATCTGATTTCTCCCTATGAGAGAAAGTTGCCCATATGCGCTACTTGCAAGAACCCACTTGCACCAAAATGTAGGACGAGGTACACATAGAGTTCCTGTTCAGGAGCAAGCAAGTCCACAACCCAACTTACTTGGGAAACAATTTCATTAACTTTAATAAGACTAATCCAGAGTAAATGGGTTTTGAATTCGTCTCTTTCTCTATCTCGATAGTTTCTGGTGTATTTTAGAAACACAGATCTACAGACTTGCATTTTAGGGCACAAGCAAATGACATTCAAGGAGAGTTACACGCGAGGTAGGCTGTGGTCAAGAGATAGTCATCCGCAACAGGAACTAGTGGCCTGAGATACCAGATTGGGGTGTACACACTGGCCTGCAGTGGTGCTGAGATTTCACCACCACACGGTTTCATGTGGATGCCTACATAGGATGACTTGCTTCCAGATCTTGGTGTTGGAGGAAGGACATGCCAATGTATATCCACATCAGATGCACATGTTTGGTTCCTGTTCTAGCAAAGGAAGCCGTGCAGAGAAGTTTGCCTAAAATGTGACCTCAGAAGTTACATCGTTTCCCATAAATCTCTAAATGAGCAAAAAAAGTAGTCTTTCCCCCAGTTGTTTACACAACTGAGACCAGTTATGTTGCTTTTTTTTTGTATTAAGGAAAACCCCATCCCATTTGATCTTCAACCCAGTTTACAAATAAGAGTAAACCAAACCATGGATTAGTGTAAGTATGCAGGTTCCCAGAAAAGAGATGGTAGCTGTTGTGCTCCTCTTCTGGTCCTCCTGCTGTACTGCCAAGAGCTAAGCCATAGTTTGGCTTAGCATGTCATCCGAACCCTGGAGTTGAGGTTTGTCCTGCTTCAGGCAAACCATTAGTTTTAACCAGTGCTTTTTTTCTAGAAAAATAGGTGCCGGTACTCACCATGAAGTTGTTACAGTAAGTGCCACACTTTTTAACAACAACAGAAGTGCCGGTACTGTGTACCCTTGAGTACCCCCTGGGGAAGCGCTGGTTTTAACTAATATTTCTTTTGGGAAGGTTTACAGCTTGTGGTTTGTCTTGGGAAAGCAAATCATGATCCGATGTGTGGATAACACACCAAGCCAAAGAATAGCTTCGCTCAAAGCAGTGCAGCAGGACGAGAACAAGGGGAAGAATGCAGAGAGTCTCTCAAGAACCTTTGCAGTTGTGCCAACCCATGGTTTGGCTTACCTTGTGTGTGAACTGAAGAGTGGGCAAGAATCATCAACTGACTTTTCCATTAATGTTAACCAGGCTGCAAATCCAACAGGAATCTTCAGTAGCTCCATTAGTGCTTGTGTTTATGATTAGGCACCCTAGACAGCTGATTTGCAATAACTAAGACTGTTATACAGCAATAAAAGACACAATGCTCTGCTTTTACAACAGATTTTTTTTTTCAGCCAGCCTTGCAGTTAGCCACTTGCCCACTCACATTTGGTGAGTAATGATTTCTTCTGATCACATAGTGACACTTAAAATACATGAGGGCAGGAACATAGGCTGGTGAAAAAAAATATTGGTGGGGCTGGTAATTTTTTTTTTAAAAAATATTCATTTTCAAAGCTGCAAGAACAATTCAATGAAACAACATGCTTTAAATTCAGCATTAATCTCAACCCAGAACAGCTTGGTAAGATTTGTCACTGACATTTGTATGTGTTTTACATGACATACTCTTTGTTCTGCTCTGGCCTCCAATTCTGAAATCTGACATTTTCATGTTTGAGTGCATGAGCTCAGACTGTCATTCCGAATAACGAAATACGCACGAAACATTTAAAAAAAAAACTTTTCTAGTGACTCCCCCTGTTTTGAAGCACAATACTGTACTGTATTCCATTTCATTTCAGGATATTAGTTCTAGTGAGAAAGATGGAGGTTATTGTAATGAATAGTTGAGTGATGGGCTGTGATGGAAGACAATGTGTTGTTGTTTTCTGCACTTGGAAACATTTATAGGGCGGGGTGTGCTCATGCCAGAAAGGGTATTGTAAGTTTTGGATTATAAAAAAAATCTATAAAATATTTTAAAAAACAAAAAACCTAAGCAGTATTTTCACATGGACGTAAGAATGCAGTGGTTTGCAGCCTGTGGTCTTCCAGATGGTGGACTTCAACATCCATCAACCCCAACCAGCATGACCAGTGGTTAGCGATGATGGGAGCTGTAGCCCAATAGCTTCTGGAGGGCCATAGGTCGCCCACTACTGCTTTACTGGCAGCTTGGCCTGTTTTAATGAAATGTAGGCATTTGTATTGCTTTCTGAGCCAAGGAGGGGACATTCTTAGGGTATGAATCCATGAGAGGCCCAGCCATAGACATCTCTGCCCTATTTCCCAAGCCATCAGAAGGGAGCAAATCTGGGTTTTCTGGCTAGGAAGGGGAATATATAAGCAGCTCTGCGGAGCTAGAATGGGAGCCTCTTTTCTCTTTTATTCTAATTGAGACTCTGTGCCTTTAATAAAGGGGCAGCCAATGTGGTTCCCTCTGGATGTCCCATCCTCCTTGACCACTGGCCATGTTGATGGTGGCTGAGGGCAGCTGGAGTTCAGAGCATCTGAAGGGCACCATGTTGGCCGCCCCTTCTTTAACAGCTGCACGCAGAAATTAGACAAAATGCAGCTGCTGCTTCCCCCCTTATTGCATCCCTCTGCCAGACAAAGCGGCTCCTGTTGAATGTCTGCCTGTTGCAGAGCAATTCGAAGCACCAAACCTCTGTCAGGGAAAAGCTGGCAAGCATTCTGAGCGGCCAAGGAGAAGAGCTGACTCAAAACCCAGGAATTGTTGGGGAATGGAACTGCTTGTGGGGTTGGGTGCAATATAATGGGGAGCAAAAACCTCTGACCTTGGACCCAGAATGTCTCCCCAAGAGCGTGGTTGCTATGCATTGACAGGAGTTTACACATCTTCTGAATGTCAAAGCGATATACAGTACCTTATTGTTTCAGTGATGTCTCTCTGTATAAATCCATTACATTTCCTTTGTGGGGGGGGGGATATTGAAAGTTATTTTATTGATGGAAGAATATTCCATATTGCTGACACTGTATCTTACTAATCAAAGGGCTGATTCAATCTTATGGGTTTGTTGTAGCACAGACTTCTTGTGCGGTAGGAACTATTGCCTTGTTTCTCGGGTGGGGAGCTTTCTAGCCTAGCCTCCTGTCTGGGGTGCTGAACTTTCTCACTTGTGGCACTGTTCTCGCAGGGAGAACTTTCAACAGAACAACTCAGTGGAAAGTCGAGATGGTACAAACACTTTGTCAGAGCTGTACCTCCTCAGTGAAACATGTTTGAATCGGTCCATGCTCCCTGTCTTATCATGTGGCTATTTTGACGGCTGTGGCTTTTGTGGCAAATTTCTGTGGTTTTTTAACAATTTGTAAGCTAAACACAGAACAGAATTTCATGTGTGTGCATAGGTCTCATTTTGTCTGAGGCCGTAGGGGTTTCAATTGCAATAACTTAGTTTTTATGCCAAATGTAAACTATCTTGTTTAAAGTTTTAATTTGTAAAACTACAGTACAAGGACTTGTCAAGACTGGTGTATTGAACACCGCTGTTTCTTCCAGGCTCATCAGATGGGTAGATCTGAGCAACAATCTACATCTCAAAATACTATAATGCGTTTCTTTGTCTACATTTGTACATTAAGGCAATTCTGATCGTTTCCAGGTTCCCATTATTAATAAGGAAGCATCTCCTAATGTGTTCTAGAATGAATGCTCTTGATTTTTATACAAAGTGTATACAATGTATGACAATTACGTGTTAGGATTGATTGCTAAAATGAAAAAGTCAATTTATTTTGATTGTATTGCCCTAGTAAAACAAAGAAAGAATCTTCTTCAAATGTTGCCAAAACCACTTCTTGTTCTCTCTGTCTTTCTCTAACATGCCCAAGAGTCTGATGTGTTCAGTGTGCAAACTTGTGTAGCTAGCTAGCTACCTGCCTCCTTGCCTATGAGAAGTAAGAATCCCTCTTAGCTGACCAGAGAGGAAAGCTTCTATAAATTGGATAATAATTTTTCTTTTCTTTTACTATCCCTTTCTTTCAAAGCATGACTCTGTTTGAATGTCACACTAAACCATGGTTTGGGTATAATGTGCTCTGATTCCCTCCAGTCCCACCAAATATAACAAACTGGAAAACTGCAGCAATTTATTATTAGTAGTTCTATTAGTATTATTTTACATATGCTACCTAGACACAATTTGTACAAAGAAAGAAAGAAAGAAAGAAAGAAAGAAAGAAAGAAAGAAAGAAAGAAAGAAAGAAAGAAAGTGATTGTCAATGAATTGGTACAACATGCTGTCCTATTAAGACAACCATGAAAGTTTTCACGCATCAGTGTATATCCGTCCATCCCTCCAAGTTACATGAAGATTATCAAGTGTATTTGTAATATATGCAAAGAAGATTGTTTGAATCCTAGAAGAGATTCTGTAAATCTGTGCATTAGGGTTTGTTTTCTGTAGGCCAGTTCTAGTGCCTGTTTGGGTTGTAAACAGCTCCTGGATGTAAGTTAGACACACGAGTACATCCAGCACCATTGCCCACTGCACATAGATCTCTAAATGCAAATCAGAAATGTGCTTCCTGTGAAAAAGAGACGGAGCAATGCCACGAGAAGGGCTTACCGGTACTCACATTCGAATTTTCGCATATCACTCCCAATTTGCATTAAAAGATGCATATGGGAGTCTTGGGGGGGGGGAGATATGAGCCCAAGGATCATGGGCTAGCACGATGTGAGCTGTGCATCCTTAACTCTGCACTGTGTATGTATAGCACTCATTTTAAATAAAAAGTCTCAGTAGGTTAGAAAGGAGAAACTCCTTTTTCTTACCAGCTGAGTCTTTCAGCCTGTTGAGAGTGACTAAGAGCCTTTGCAGCACTGTGTATCCCCAGATGTTCAAAAGCATGAGTCACATCTAGATTTTTAAAGTACTGTATTTATATATGCGAGTTTCTTTTCACTTGACCCTCTTTTCTGAGGCTGTTTTCTTCGGGCTGCTTTCTAAACCCCCTCGTGTTTTAGAGAAGTGGCCAGCAAATAGCTGCCAATGTGCTTGACTGTTGGCACAAACGGTTGACATAAGGTTGACAGAACATATCTCTGCCCTGCAGAGAAGAGAGCCCTCGCAAGGTGGCTTACTGCAAAAATGTTAAAAAGCATTCTGCAAGCGAAAGAAACGCCGTCAGGTTTACAAGAGGGATTGATTTCTTGAAATATTTATAGCTTGCTTTCTGATTAAAAGTCTCCGAGGCAGCTAATAAAACGTATCAAAAAGCAACATGGAAACGTTTCTAAAAGCATACCACTTCTTTCAAATACTCAATAAAAGCTAGTCAATGCATCAGAACTACAGGGTGAGGTAGTGGGAGGAAATTGGGGCAGTCCAAAAGCCCTCTGGAAGAGAGGAACCTTGACCATCCAGACACCTTTACTAAAAACCAATGAGAAAGGAGCGAAGCAAGCATCTCTAGGGAGGGAGTTCTGGAACTTTGGGGCCACCATAGAGAAAGCCCTGTTCAGGGCCAGATTTAGGTTTGATGAGGCTCTAAGCTACTGAAGGTAATGGGGCCCTTTATATGTCCAGCTGTCCTTTGTCAACAACAAATTGTGACTGTTTTTTGTGTGTGTTGAATATATGCTATATGGTAATTTATGGACCTAATAGGTATCTAAAGCCATAATGGGATCAAAATAAATAAATTATGTATTACATGGAATCAATCAGTAGGCATAAGACTCATACCCTTAGACTGTGCTGCCTGATCATTAGTCTACAAACACTCTTTAATATTAGATAACAGGTACAACAGCTTGACCTACATTCAACTGTGCTGCATTGCAGTCTGCAGCTGCATGCTGCCATGCAACCTGTCCATGCAGAATGTAGGCACCCTATATATAGAAATGAGCAAACCAGTGATATTTTAGGGAGCAGGCTAGCAGGCGAGGTCCATGACTTACATCATAGGAGCCTACACAACACAAAACACTGTTGCTGTATACAGGTTTTATTTTATTTGCTTTTTATCTTATATTTTGGAAATGTACATCCAGGTTTTTTCCTTTATTTTTTTTTGGGGGGGGACCCAAGAGAGTGGGGCCCTAAGCTATAGCTTGTTTAGATTATACGTAAATCTGGCACTGGCCCTGTCCTATGTCATCATCACGCAACATACATCATGTACTGGGGGCACACAAGGCAGAATGAATGCAAGTAACAGGCCAGTGTCTCAGAATTTGCATTAAATGCATATTGAATATACATGTTGAAGCATTCACATTGTACAAAGAGGTGCCATGGCCTCAGCCTGTACCTTGAGGAAAGATCGTAGCTCAGTGGTATCTATCCCTGGTATATGAGGGATAGCTGCTGCTAGTCAGTGTTGACAATACTGAGCTGGATGGACCAGTAGTCTGAAACATTTGAAAGAAAGAAAAATGGGTCTGATCGGCACTTGAATACCAAGTACTCTGACCTACAAAGGTGTGGGGGAAAATGACGGTACGTTATGAACAAGAAGTAGAGCAGTAATGGAGGAGCAAAACAACACCTCAGGCAGCCCAAGCAGGCAGTGTATGGAATTCCATTGTTTCTGCCTGCTTGTAGGAGTTGTGGGAATTCAGGGCATGAAAACAAATCCCGAATGAAACAGCTCGTATACGTTTAAGTGTTTATTACATATTTAAAGTTGTTACTTTGCATTCCACCCTTCATAAAGGGTTCACAATAAGAGTTTACAATAAAGAGCGATTATGTCATTAACTGGCCTGTGATGGTTGAAGCATTTAGTTTTGTGGGATTCACCCCTCGTGTTGACTTTATTCTGTTCTGATATGTCTGGAACTATTTTACCTGTTTTGCAGCTGTAACGGTTCGATCTTTTTTTAAATCATTGTATGTATAATATATTGCTCCAACCAGCCCTGGGAACTTCCAGTGCAAGGCAGGTAAGAAATCAAATGAATAAATAAAATATTAGCAACCAAGAGAGCGACACAGTCAAGAGGCAGTCAACACAGCCAAGCGTGTGATGTGCTATAAACAGCCCAGGTGAATTCTGATTATTAAAAGCAGCTGATGACATGAAAACTGGTCAAGGTCACAACCACAGACATGCATTCTCAGCAGTATTGAATTGCTCTTGAATCTCAATTTCTCCCCCCCTCTCCCACACACATTTTTTATGAAACTATGTTGAGATTTTTAAATGAATTTTTACAGAGGAAAAGGCAACGGTACTTAAAAAAATAAATAAGAGAAACAAGGCACTGTCCTCATTATTCTTTTCCCATAATAGATGCAGGAAGCCCCCACATATTCAGGTCTTTGGATCCTGGCCACCCCAATTCTTAGGATATTGTGCTCCAGGTCATTTTCACGCAATCTGCCACTGCCCCCAGGAGCTGGATCCTTGCATCCATTTCCTCAATTAGCACCCCACTTCCTGGTGTCTGCAAATAAAAGTGCTTGTTAAATCAATGCTGCATCCTTTAACTTGTGTTGTCTAAAATATTGCAGTGCTCCCTGACCATTCTCTCTTCTGTACTGTACTGTGCTGTGCTCTCTGTCCTGACATGAGCAGGAGTCCAGGGAGCACGATAGATCATCAGCACCTTGGACAGCTCCTAGACGTCATCTTGTACTGGCAAGAATTCCTCTTGGCCAAACCTTCCAGGTTCTGCCCACTTCCTGAAGAGTGGAGAGTCAGACCAGGGTAGTTTTTCAGCCTGGAGTTTAGCATTCAGTTGCTTCCTGGCCATCTCCTGCCATGAGCATGGTCTGTGTCAATCAGCAGCCGCTTGATAATGTGAGGTCCCTGGTGTAAAAGGGGTCAGTTTCTTAGGGTGTGCTGTTGCTGGGGATCCCAGGGGCCATGGACTTAAGAATACCAAGGCTGAGAAGCTCCTAACCAGGCTTGGTGTTGTGTCCTGGGTCTGAGTTCAACTTCTGCTCAGCTGGTACCACTGTCCCTTCTGATTCAGCTGTTTCTTCCTCTGTGTCTAGAAACTGGCTGCTCCTTGGGGTTGGCAACTCAGCTGATTTTTTGTATTAAAAAACATTTGCATCAGTCTGTTAGTTCACTATGAACACCTTACTAATCTCTTCTACTATTACTGCTTTTTTTTTTTGAGGGGGCGTTTCTGAGCTTGCACAATCTTGATTTAATGGAATCCTGTCAAGGTTGCCACCTCACTTTTCACACTAGTGTGTGCCTGAGTTCAGCAGCAGACAGAATTGCAAGCAGCCCATAATTCTGAGAAGAGGTGGTGCAGATATGTGTATAGATCAGCAGCACAAAGATTAGTATTTGGACAAGAAGGATTGAGTTGAAATGAGAGTGTGGGTGGTATTACCAAGATTGCTTGTAGCACCCCAGGGAAATCAATTATGCAGTTGCATTCCTCTACACAGCTAGAGAAAGTTCCATTGAATAGAAAATGTACAGGATCACACTTTGATGCTTTTTATTTACTGTACACATCTCTTTCATTGCACAGGGCTGCAGTGAAATTTTCATTTTAGTCTCAAGCTTACGTTTTTTCTGAGGTAGGAAGTTATTTTTATGGCTTTCAAAGAAAAAGGTATGAATAGCATTAATATGTAACTAGATGCTTACCCTTAAAAGGACTACATGTGTTTTAGAACTGTCACTGTGCTACTTCTTACAGGAGGCTTATATAAGATGTTTGTGTTTTCATAATAAAATTCATATTGGATTATATAAACAAAGCACAGTGAGGAATTTGTCTTAAGGTGTTTTGCAAAACAAGGTGAAATGCAAGCTCCAACCTTATGTACACTTATTTGGAAGTAAGACCAAATGTACCTAAGTAAATGTGCTTAGGGTTGGATTGGAAGCCTACCAGCCTATATCATTCCTCATTTTGCAACAGAAAACTGGTTTTCGCATAATTGGGAGGACAAGTTAACTTTTCAGTGCTGTGGAACTATTCATTCTACTGAGTAGAATTTACTTCTTTTTTATTATTTTTTAATATTGTTTTTATTTATTTTCATGGTACGGAAGATAAATTTTGAGAAACCAACTTTTACAACAGTAAGAGACAAATAACCTGTCCTGATAAAACACATGTGATGTGTTAAAGTTTCGTTTGAAGAGATCACGCCACATGAGCGCTGGTTGGATTCCTTCCTGCATTCAATAAACATTTGCCATGTGTTATACAGTAAAAGGAATATGGATTGTGTTTGCCCTTTGCCACTCTCACCTGGCATGTTAGTTTCTCAGCCAAAGCTATTGACAATGCTCTGTTATACCAAGGATCAATGTTCAGCCCAACACCAGTTTTCCAACATCTGGCTATCTCCATAAGGACAGCAGTCAATAGAAAGGCTAAGAGGTCATCTTTAGGATAATCATGAGCAGACGGAATCTTAAGCCCAAGTAGTGCTAATGCAGGGGGACATTTCAATTGTTTTGCTGTATATCAAGATTATTTCTTTGAAGCCAGTACTCCAGAAGGGTTTGGTGATGTTACAGCACCACCTCATATGGAAATATGTACCTTTGACTGTGCATCCCCTCTAACAATTGGGATTGACTTCTGTACCGTACATATTTGGGATAGCTTCACTGGTGTGTAATGCCACCTATTTAATGAGAAGAAGTTTTAATGAGGCTTCCCTTATTTTTGCAGAAACTGATTTCAACAGTCTCCCAGACCACAAAGCCACCTATTTTTCATTTGGTATTTGCACATTTATTACCATGGCATTTTTGTGTACAATAGATTGCCATATTCTAGTGTTATTAGAACTTTATAAATTGAGGAAGTTATGCCCTTAGAGAGAGTATAATTTACTTCTGAGCAAGCACATAGGGTTTCACAGTGAACCTCTTGTAAAGGATTTCAGTAGTTCATAACAGATGCTTCTTAATTATGCTTTAGTTATAATAAGGGCAAGGCTGTATTTTTCATAAAAGAAATAATTGGAGAGTCTAAAAAATTAGGGCAGGATGGGATGGAAGTGGGAAGCTGTCTTTGTGTAATTCTCTTGGCTGAAGGGCTTTAACTTTTAACAATAGGACATGATTATCTAATAACATCATCATCATCATTTATCCATACTGTGCCTTTTCCCCTGTTGGGATTCAAGGCGGCTTACAGATAAAAACAAGAACCACTAAAAACATTAAAAGCCCATTTGTTTAAATTGTGGGAATGAGAACTTAGGAAATTCTGCAAGTCACTGTATGGTTACAAAACCCAGTAGGTACACTTATCCTAACCTAGCCCCTTTATAAAAAAAAAACATAGGGTGAGATCCATTTGTGACAGTCTGCTTGCACAATGGGGCTTCCTCCCC
This sequence comes from Zootoca vivipara, assembly GCF_965207765.1. Lineage (NCBI taxonomy): Eukaryota > Metazoa > Chordata > Lepidosauria > Squamata > Lacertidae > Zootoca > Zootoca vivipara. The sequence goes on from NC_142587.1 coordinate 79,615,339, forward strand.
CTGCAGCCCTCTGTGCCCATACATCTACTCCAGAGTGTCATCTAAGGGAAAGTCCTAAACCTTCAGAGTAGATTGGGAGTGCAGGGGAAACAGAGGAAGGAAGAGGCTTGTTCAGCCTTAGTTTTATTAACTTTTTCATTTTAAAGTGATGGGCCCCTTTAGACTTGGCATGGTGGTGGTTACGGTGCATATTGCAACTTGTCATTGACAAGAGTGCATTAGTGGTAGATTTATACCAGGCAATCCACACATCATTCCACGTTCTTAATTGTTCTTCGATGCTTCCCTAATGTTACCATATTATCGCCATTTGGAGGGGCACTCTTGTGGTAAAGCACAACAAAAGTGGGACAACAACAACGAAACACCCCAGAAGGTTTGTGGTATGAAAAGTTACAGGATTTTAGGAAACTCCGTGGCATGCATCCGCTGCAAGTGAAAGTAGCACAACTGCCCTGCATTGTTTGCAGTTCAAATGGTAGTGAAAACACAATTGTGTATAACTGCCCCAATGGCATAATGAGCACAAATCAGGATGAATGTGCAATAAAAAGGACACAAATACATGCGAGGTCATTCAGCCATCCCCTACTAAGCAAGAGTTGTGACCTTGCAACTTTGTCCAGGGCGTGAGTTAGGGAGAGAAGAGGGAACTGCCAATCCAACTCACAATTCCCTTCCTTATCAATGGACATGTATTCATATGCACTAACTCCTTCCTACAAGTCGCAACATAACTGAGAGCATCAGTCGCAGGCTCATAATAAAATTGCATGTTAGATTTGCCTGCCTGATTAGGTGGCTTGCTAAATAAATTTTTATTTATACCCCGCCCTCCCCAGTCAAAACTGGGCTCAGGGCAGCTAACACCAATAAAATTACAATAAGACATAAAAGAAAAGAAAACAATTCAAATACAGTGGTACCTCGACATCCGAATGCCTCGACTTACGAAGGTTTCGACTTACGAAGTCAGCAAGCCCGGAAGTTTTTTCACCGTGTGCAAGGTCTGCGCCTGCGCAGAGGCAGCGTGTGTGGTCTGCACATGCGCAAAGTGCAAAATCAACGCTTCAACATCCAAAGAGCACCTCAGAACGGATCACCTTCATAAGTCGAGGTACCACTGTACAGATTAAAATACAATATTAAAATTTAAAATGCAGCCTCATTTTAAGTAGTCCATAAATCAAAACCATGAGGGAGGAAAACCCAAGGGTCAGACTCAATCCAACCCAAAGGCCAGGTGGAACAACTCTGTCTTGCAGGCCCTGCGGAAAGATGACAAATTCCGCAGGGCCCTGGTCTCCTGTGAAAGAGCGTTCCACCAAGTCGGGGCCAGTACTGAAAAGGCCCTGGCCCTAGTTGAGACCAATCTAACCACTTTATGGCTCGGAATCTCCAAAATGTTATTTGTGGACCTTAAGGTCCTCCGCGGGGCATACCAGGAGAGGCGGTCCCATAGGTACGAGGGTCCTAAGTTGCATAGGGCTTTAAAGGTAAAAGCCAGCACCTTAAACCTGATCCTGTACTCCACCAGGAGCCAGTGCAGCTGGTAAAGCACTGGATGAATGTGGTCCCGCGGCAAGGACCCCATGAGGAGCCTCGCTGTGGCATTCTGCACCCAATGGAGTTTCTGGGTCAGCTTCAAGGGCAGCCCCGCGTACAGCAAGTTACAATAATCAAGCCTGGAGGTGACCATCACATGGATCACTGTGGCCAGATCAGGGTGAGACAGGTAAGGGACCAACTGCTTAATACGGCGGAGATCGAAAAATGCCACCTTAGCTGTGGCTGCAACCTGCGCCTCCATGGAAAGGGAGGCGTTGAAGGTTACACCCAAACTCTTGACAGAAGGCACTGGCACTAATTGAGCCCCTGCAAGAGATGGGAGTTGGGGGCCCCCAACCCTATGTCATCTCTCGACCCAGCCAGAGGACCTCTGTCTTCGAAGGATTTAGCTTCAACCAACTCCCACGTAGCCATCTAGCCACAGCTTCCAAGCACTTGGTCAGTGTATCCGGGGCCGAGGCAGGGCGGCTGTCCATCAACAGATAAATCTGGGTGTCATCAGCATACTGATGACAACCCAGCCCAAAACTCTGGACAATCTGGGCAAGGGGGTTTTAGCAGGTGCTGAAAGCACTACAGTGAAAACGTCTGCCTTAATATCAATGGGCAGGGAGTTCCAACAAGTAGTGCTGCCACACAGAAATTCAGATTCCTAGTCAATATAGAATGAACGTTATCTGGTACTTGTGAGTCTCATTGGAATCTTCCTTTGGCTGGGTGTTAAAGAAGAAGGGGGAATGGGATGGGGAAGGTAGATGTTCAAACAAGAGATGCCTTGTACTCTCTTGCTTTCTTATACTCAGTGTGTAGAGCTCTGCTGTTTGTATCCCATGTGAGTCACTGTAGCTGACATTCAGCGAGTTAGATTCAGAGGCGATGTGTCAGCAGAAGCTGCAAAGATATATCTTTAGATAGATCCCTTACTGTTGATACTTTGTTAAGCAGTAATCGTCTTGAGAATCACAGCACTGCATCTTGCTTCTTCATACGGTGTTCCTTCTGCAAGAAATTAGCAAGACCCCTTTCTTTTTTAAAATGTCTTGTTGATCCATATATCACAGGGAGTTATGTTCTGTCAAAATTCTTCCGGGCAGCAAACAAGCAGCAGCAGATGGCAGTAATAAAGGCAGTAAGGAGGTGGAGTCACTAGGAGGGAAGCTCATTGGGAGTGCCTTGCTCAATGCCTCCTCCCCTCCCCCCAAAAAATCCCTGTAGCTGACACTAAGATAGTAGGCACACGTTCATCCAGCAAATGCAGCCAGACAAAAAGGAGCTTCTTCCTGTTCTCCTAAGAGTCACAATTTAGAGTAGCATAAATCAGCTGGGTACCCGCTGATGTCCTCTTAAGAAAAATAGTACCCAAAGGCCAAGTCAAAGATGGTATACACTCAGTGCAAGCCACCTAGCCACTCCCTTGATGTTACCAGTCCTCTACTACAGAAATGGGGGACTCCAGGTGGTGTTAGACTACAACTCCCATCCTTCCTAACCATTGGCCATGTTGGCTGGGTCTGGCAGGAGTTGAAGTCCAGCAACTTCTGGAGGGCCACAAATTCCCCATGCCTCTTAGAACAGATGTTTTCAACACACCATCCTTCAGCCACATTATTCTGTTAGGAATGCTGTTTGCAACCATTGCGGCTGCATTCCTTTATGGTATTCCATGATGCTGCGCAGACTGTTGCAAGATGGGAATGAGTAGCACACACAAAAGCTGAGTACGTTTTGAATGATTGCAGTGTTTCCACCCAGCCGACTGTTTTGCCCCACACCTTTGAGATGCATCATTGGCACCTTTCCGTCATTTCTTCCCTGTTGCAAGTTCACTCTCTCATCATCTACCCAGGTACAGATGGTCAAGTATAGCATGGTCAAAAATGTAATTGCTGAACCATCACTGGGAATGCTTAGCTGTTTTATTTCTATGGAGGGTGCTGGGCTATAAGGTGTCAAAAGCTGGAGACAGGCATAGGTCTGCAATAAAATAGAGCACCACATGTCTGTGAAGTTAACTCTTTATTCAAAGAAACAAAACAGCTCAATCCTAGTGGTCACAGCGACTCTTCCCAGTAGGTCTTGCCCCAATGAGGCAATTGCCAGGACTGAATGTCCTGACCTTCCTACCACTCTCTAAAGGCTCCCTATCTGGTTTCTTCCCCAGAAACTAAGGTGTTGTTGTCTTGCCTCTTATTGTTCCACTCTCTTCATTTCTCTGCGTATTCTGGAAAACCTGGGGGAGGGGAGCTGATCACAGCAGGAAGGAGAGACCCCCTGGCTTCTTCAGCAGCCTGCCCCATCTTGTCTCGTGGGCCCCCTCCTCTCCTGCCTCTGAGTCTGCACTGCTCTCTGCCGGAGCCTCTTCCTGCTCACTAAACCCTGTTGCCTCTTCAGCTTCCGACGCCTCCTCCCCCCAGTCGCCTCCCTCTGACCACTGATCGTCATCCCACCACCAATCCCCTGGCTCTGAGCCTTCTTCCCCTGGGGGTTCCCCAGCTGATGAATCCCACTATTCCTTTGCATCCAGCCAGTCCATGACATAAGGTTGATGGCGTATGTAGTGTAGTGGTTAGAGTGCTGGGCTAGGACCTGGGAGTCTCCGCAGAAAGGAACAAAATCCCTACTAGTGCTTGAATTACAGAGGGGGTGGGCCTGCCTTACTGCTGGCTGTGTCTGCTGTTTGAAAAAGGCAACACAGGACAGAAGGAGGGGGGGAGGAGAAGGAGAGGAGAGGAGGAGGAGGAGGAGGAGATACAAAGGGGCTCACAGATTTTGATTAAGAGTGCCTCTACCTTTCCTACCCTCACTATTGCACTGCTTAGGAACATAGGAAGCTACACTATACTGTGTCCCATCTCAGCATTGTCTACACTGACTGGCAGCAGCTCTCCAGGACCTTCTGCTTGCAAGGCAGAGGCTCTACTACTGAGCTATGGTTCTTCCACTTCCTGTGATGTTTTATTGCAAATGAAATTTTTTAAAAGTTCTTTCAAAAGTCCTTGTACGCCATCCCATTGTATGAAGCCTTCCACGTTTAGTATCATCAGATAAATTCTGTTCCATCACAAGCTCATCCTTCTAAAAGCACATCATCAGTTCCATTCTTCCAGCTGTGAATCAGTGTAAAATGGGAAGGAATACCGTGGGTGGCCGACTCAGTTTTAACTGTGTTTCATGTTGCAACAGGGCCTTGTGGGATGGCGCTTACTATGATGGAAGTGTTTTGTTTCAGCAGCAAATCACCACCTCCACCCCTGCATCAAAGCAAATTGCTATAAAAAGACAGCTAAAGTGGAGGTGGGGCTTTGCTACTATTGGAACAGTTTTCACAGAGGGAAAGATGTCCCTGATAGAATGTACGACTGCAGATGCACAGCTAGAGGCAAATGGAAATGAAAAGAAGCATCATTCTGCACATTATGACTCCGGCTGAAGGGTACTCTATAAGGGGCCATAGTGTACAAAGCCGTTTATAGAAAGAGCAACTTGCACACAGGATCAGGTCTACCTTTGTGTATTTGCTCCACTGCGGTGCAACAGGCTACAGTGGGCCAAAACTAGATGAAACTCAGCATCCCAGCATCCAGCTGCCCAATTGTTTTGCAGATCAAAGGAACCCAATTTATTTCTATAAAGGATATTTCTGGAGGTTGGCAGAATGCGCAATGGGGTTGAACAGTTGTCATGACCACCAGCAATAGCTTATGGCTCAGTAGAAGAGCACATAATTTGCACATCAAAAGGTCCCTGGGTTCAACCAGGGGCTGCTGCCAGTTGATACAGGCAATACTGAGCAAGATGGGCCAATGGTCTAATTCAGTATAATGCATGTTCCTAGTGTCCTTTGATGAGAAACTGACTCCCATGCAGGCAGTACTTTATATATCATCAGGGATGGGGAACCTCTGGTCTAAATGTGCCCATCCCGGTCTTTCTATTGGATTTGTGACATTCTCCCTAGCCCTGTTTTGCACCATCCTTGAATGTGTTTGCCTGTAAAGGTAAAGGGACCGCTGACCATCAGGTCCAGTCGTGACCGACTCTCGGGTTGCGCCGTTCATCTCGCTTTATTGGCCGAGGGAGGCGGCGTACAGCTTCCGGGTTATGTGGCCAGCATGGCAAAGCTGCTTCTGGCAAACCAGAGCAGCGCACGGAAACACTAGGTCGGCAGGAGCAGGGACCGAGCAACAGGAGCTCACCCCGTCGTGGGGATTCGAACCACCGACCTTCTGATCAGCAAGCCCTAGGCTCTGTGGTTTAGCCCACAGCGCCACCCGCGTCCCGTTTGCCTGGCTGTTCAGTTTTCAAGTGAACAGCACAAAAACTCACCTCCTTTTAAAATTGTCCCCCACCCCACCCCAGCACTCCTTGCAATGTTAATTTACTCATTTAAGCAGCTAGCATTCACCTTTACTCTCAGTTGTGCTCAGTTACATCATCTTGACGGTGAATTGGATTGGTTGGGATTATGATAATTTGTAAATATTTGGTGATGTCTTTACATCAGAAGAAGGAGCAACCGTCAGTTAAAGATCACTGATTGGGTGGTCACCCATGTGAATAATTCAGGAATAATGATTCTTGTATCACATTTACTTTCTGTTCTATATGTATTATGAATAGTTATTATTTTTAAATTAATTTGGCGAGAAGTGGCAACCAGGGGAAACAGGATTTTTAAAGGGTGACATTTGGGAAGAAATTTTTATCATGCCAGTCTCACCAGATTGAATCCAGAATTCTGAACTCAGGTTTAGGGCCTAAGATTTAGGAACAGCCCTAATTTATCAGGCTAAGTGGCACCCAAATTGGCATTCTGTTTCAGCAGCCAGAAAACAGGATAGATGAACTATTTTTGTTCCTCCAATACGCCAAGCGTAAATAAGTTATTTTCACTCAGAAATGAAAGGCAGCTCTGAGAACAAAGACAGGCCGATGTTGTCCTTTTGCTTCACAGATCAGCATTAATAGCCAATAAACTGTAGGCTTGAATGAGAACAAAGACATGAATCTGGGCTAGGAGAGTACAAAGCTGGTGAAGGCTGGGCAAGAAAATTGCAATTTCGATCTTTTCCCCATAGGGAACAAATTATCTAGATGTGTTTCTCCCTTTGCCAAATACATTTTCAACTGTCATTAATTAGGGCTTAGCTGTAGGCATTATATAATGTGATTGCTTTTCCTTTCCTTGTTGTGGGAGGAGGTGCAAGATATAGGGAGGAAAGCACTTTAATAATTTTCAAAGTCTCAATTACCACAAGTGACCACCAGAGGTCAATATCTTTCCACAGGAATTCCTAATGCCTCCTGTACACAAGGAGCCTATTTAAAGTTTAAACACTGTAATCCCTATGTAGACGCCATTGTAAAACAAGTTTTTAGTGCCGCGTTTAAAGCACTCTTATCAACGAGTGATTGACACAACATTACTTAAACAAAGAGCTACCCAAAGAAAAGGAAAATGTTTGGTGTACACTGATGGATGTTGTGCAGTTCTTTCCTATAGACTGGAGTGGTCAAGTTGTTCAAGCAATGTATCACAGTATAATTAATTTACTATTAACTTCCTGTGTTTGGACCATTGATGGTATCCCAAACATACTGACTGTTTTCCTTCTGACATTTGTAACTGGACTACACAAGGAATGGGCAGAATTCAGCTGAAGCTAAGCGCCTGCATACCACATTTATTTCAGAAGAAGAATTAGGCAATGTGGCTAAACTACTGCCCACTGGAATAAGGCATTAACTACGACTGTATCATGCTGTTTGGGTTACAAATTTGAAGTGCAAAGTCAGGCAGACATAGTAATTATGAAGTGTTGTCTACACGAGAATGTCTAGAGAAATGAAGAATAAACAGTGAAATTGGCCAGTATTAATAATATCTTAATAATTACATAATAGACCAGTACTACATAATAGTGCTCCTGTTAACTAGAATCTATTGAAATTGAAGAAAAACTTTTAGAATGTGAAGACAAAAGTTGAAATGTGAGCTTTATTTATAACTATTACTTTTACATAACCCAGAATAAAATAAACAAACAAAATTACCTAAAGTATAAATTTAGTTCAGTAATCTTAATTTACATTTTTATTGATAAAATACTGAAAGCAGATGAGAAAATACTTCAAGTTTAGAAGAAAAAAGGTGGTCATCTAACTATGAAATCTTATTGACTACAACTTATTTAGTAGCTTAGAATAAATTCAAAAATACAAATATTCTGTGATTCAGTTTTTGTGCTTCTAAAATATATTCATTTCTTACAATGGAAGAAACTGATGTTTTACTTCCAACATTAAAAAAAAAAATTCCAGAAAGCCATTTAAACATCCTGACATTTATTCAGGGTGGGGTGTAGAGAAAACATGAAGTATGACTTGCCTTGCAACTCTACATTTGTTCAACCAAATGAACATATAGAACCATATTCTCACATCATGCATGATGAAGGACGACACGATCATGCAATAAATGCATCACATGACAACTTCACTAATATCTCCAGAAGCAGAAGCAACCACTAGCAAGGCCAAGTTGTTCTCAGTACTGTACACCGACCAGGAACACAGATCAGATGAACCCCTTTGGTTTCCTAGGTTAGTTCTATAGCATTCAGAGAATATAGCAGAATTTATTACTATGCAGATGTGGGACCACCCTCAACAGTAATGAAGGTTCAGATCCTTTTCTGTATAGTCCATGATGTCTCAATTCCACATGCAAAGTCAAATGCAGCTTTCCTCACATTTTAAGGCAAAGTCTAGAAGGTGTTGAGTGACCTTGTGGTCTTCATAAAGGAGTTGGAGATTGTGCTTTGTTAGGTGCTACTCGACATATCTTCAGGCTCTTAGTGGGAATCTATTAAGGAAAAAAAGTCTTTGCCATTATGCTGTCCCTTACTATTAAAGGTACAAAATGCACAAGGTGGTACTTTTATTTGGTCAAATTGTTTCAGAAATAATATGCTCGTTTCAAACATAAAAACAACTTGTTGGGGGGGAAAGGTAGATAGATCTCGGCTTTGTGAACTTTGGAGCCAAGAGCAGTTATTGTAACTTCAAAGCTTGGATGATGTGCAACAAACAATGACCCCCATTTAGAGGTAAGAGAAGTAGGGCTAGCCGAAGAGACTACGCAGTTTTTTGGACTGGAGGAGGCACAGTCACTGGACTTTAAATCCAGTGCTCATGAGCTCTTTAGCAGTGCCTCTGGAAGGAGAGAAGACAGAAAAATGAGGTGCTGCTCTCCCTTTCCGGTATTTTGCTTTGTACAGCATGCAGGGTTAAGGTGCCTTTTCACTCGTCTGAGCACTGCAGTTAAGATGAAAAAAGTTACTTTTGCATGCTCTTTGTCATCATCTCCTACCCACAGCTGAGTGCCTGCTTGGCAAGTAAACACCAGTGTAATCAGCTTTTTAAGAGAGTTGTTCTAGAGCAGGCACCCCCAAACTGTGGCCCTCCAGATGTTTTGGCCTATAACTCCCATGATCCCTAGCTAACAGGACCAGTGGTCGGGGAAGATGGGAATTGTAGTCCAAAACATCTGGAGGGCCGAAGTTTGGGGATGCCTGTTCTAGAGCAGTAGCTTGTTATTCTGTTGCAGCAAGCCCACAGAGCCCAAGAGTCCTGTGGCACCTTATCAGAACTTTAAAGATGGCATAAGCTTTAACAGACAAGAACCTCCATGTCATGAGTGCATGAAGTACAAAGAGGTCTTTTACTGAACATTTGTTGTGCCTTTTTGCATTGCAAATAACAGTGTGGCAAGGAGTGGCATAGTATTGTACTGACTTGTGAATGTACTGTATTTTAAAAGCACCAACACAAATAACTCATTTTAATGTTTTGGTTTGCCCTAAAGAAATTCATTAACTACAGGCAGATCCACACCATACACTTAAAGCACACACCTTCCCCAAAGAATCCAAAATTACCCCTCGCATAGCTACAATTCCCAACACCCTTAAACTACAGTTCCCAGGTTTCTTTGGTGGAAGCCATGTACAGTAGTTAAATTGTGCATTAGATATGCGTAAGTGTATGCTGTGGGTCTGCCCCAAATGCATAATTTTGGGGTGTATATTAATTTTCTAGATCAAGAAACTATATTTTTAAGTATTTTAGGTTTTCCTTGAGTGTTTTGTTAAAAATCTTGCAACTGGACATGTGGAATTGATTTTCAAGCTCCCCCAATGAGCTTAATGGACAAATAGACTTAATTGCAGGACTCCTTGCTCCAAAACCAGCACTGACACTACCCTGACATTCTACAGTATCAGTGAATTTGTCCCATCCATTATTCATTATATGAGTATATTTCAATATATGCACACATAATATCTTCTCATATCAGAGATTAGTTTTACCACAATTTGATTTCAGGATGTATCTTTCTGTCTTTTGCTGTAAAATTGGTTCAGGAGGATTTCTTTTTACTTCAGAATTAAGGTTGAAAAATATATTTTGCATTAGGAAGGAAATTCTTCTAGGATAAAGGTAAAGGTAAAGGACCCCTGACAGTTAAGTCCAGTCGCAAACGACTCTGGGGTTGCGGCGCTCATAAGCAACTTTTCTCTGCTCCATGTGGCTTGCTTACTTATATAATAATCCAGAGCTACCTTTTAAAACACCCTCCTATGCTAACTTGCATATTTTGTCCAATTTGCCTGGATTGCTGTATGGTGAGTGAATGGCCCTCCCTCAATGTGTGAGATGGGAAGTCATGTATGACTTCAGTCCATCAGTCTCCATTGTTCATGTTTCCCAATTATGTTATCCCTCTGCAGTCAATGTACACATTTGCATGTGTATTAAATGCAAAATACGGTAATACCTCTGCGAATGTCCGCCTCGTCTAGCGTCCGTTCCGGAGAATGTCCGCGTCAAACCCGGAAGTAGCGGAATGGGTTACTTCCAGGTTTGCTGCTCGCGCATGTGCAGAAGCACAAACCACTCTGCGCTCGTGCACAGACGCAGCGCTTTTCTCTGCGTCCTTTTCGGCTAGCAGCCAGGGCTCCGGAAAGGATCCTGGTTGCAAAACAAGGTACGACTGTACTGTTATTGTGATAGCCATGAGTAAAGGAAATGAAAAACCAATGCACAAAGAGTAGGTTCTGTGCATTTTAACTGAAAACATGTTTTCTGCTTTTAAAAACCATGTAAATGTTTCTTGTAGGTATAAGTTCAATGCCAGACTGAATATTTTGAAGAGAGTCAGATCAGCTTAAGGATCCCTGGCCCTTCATGAATCATGCTAGTGCTCAAGTCTCTCTGGAAACCCTTCAAAGACCTGATTGTGGTGATTCTCTATATTTATTTAGTACTAAGGGAAAGGCACTCTGTCCCTGCTCATGGTCACTTTATTCTTTACAAATTTCAGGAATCAGTCTTGGTACTGATATAAAGTCCATCACTGTTAACAATGAATGCTGTGCTCTCAATAGGGACACTTAATACAGATACATTTTTATAGGATGCGACTTCCACTTTTACAATGGGGTTCTCCCCCTTCCTCTCTCCACATGCACCTGAAATTGACGTGGGTCAGGAGCAGCACATAGGGAAGGAAAAGGGGGATCATTCCACCTGGCAAGACAAAATGCTTGCCCTGGTGGATCTGGAGGAGTGCTATAGTGAAATATTACCATAGTTCTTATTTTGAAAACACAAAAATAACTTATATTCTGTGTTCCTACTGAGTGGTTGCTGTACAGAAAAGAGATTTTATGTCATATATAAAAGTTTAGCAACAGCTACTTTAGAATGTTATTACAATTTGTAAGACTGTTTTTTAAGTCAAGGTAGAATAGGTGGGGAAAGAAGAGAATAAAATAAGCTTGATTGGGCCAAGATTACATTTTCTTGGACTGGTGGTGACAACTCTCTATTCCAGAGTCCTATTTAACAACAGCCACCACGCAGCAGTTCTCTTCATCTCAGAGACTATTTGTCTTCTCTTTCATTTGATAGGGCTAAGGAATGGAAGAAGCCGGAGTTGAAAGGGATTGTGGATGAAGGACACTGCTTCATGTCCCAAAGCAAAACTACTTAAGCTTATTGGATGTGAATTACTCCATTTTTCTCACTTATTTAGAAGTGATCTATCAACCCCCACTCACCAAGCTTAACACAAATCTAATTGTGCAGCAACAGCTTTCAATGGATTGTTTCTAGGGGTGGAATCAGGGACTAGCACTGCTGAAGCCCACACTCCAACAGAGGGGTGGCAACCCCAGACCTCCACTACTCCTACACTTTGCTATTGCTACCTAGTCATCTGTCTCCTCCTAAGCAAGCATATAGTGACAGGAGCAAAGAGGAAGAGGAGCAACCTCTGCTCACCTTGCTTTCCCCCTCTAGGCAACTGCAGGCACATTTAAATACATGGACCATTCAGGGCAACTTGCCTGGTCTCACCCCACCCCCACCCTCGAAAGATCCCCACAAACAAAAGCCAAAGCCAGTACTGACTGCTTCCAAACTTCAATTCTATGAAACATAATCAAGCATAACAAGATCCTGAATCATAGCCAAAAAAGGAAATTAGTTTCAATACAGTACTGAATTGTGAATAGCTAAGAGCAACTGAAAGAAAATATGAAAACAGCCTTTAAAAATGAAATATTATATAAGATTGAAAATGTAGATTATAACTGCCACTTTTTTAAAATGTGGCATACAAAAATAAATATGACACAACTGCACTCTTAAGCTGACAAAGGCATTACATGTCTATCCACATGTAATACATGCAGCACTGTAAACCATATGAGAGGTAACAAAATTATTTATATCAACTTGAGTTGAAATTTATTTAGGTGCTGTAACTATAAAGAATTTGTCGTCACCCATGAGCCAGACACAGCTTGAACATGGTTCTCAACAAACCTTACCTTTTGAGCTCAACGACTCCTAAGAGAAGTATGATTTCCATTTTAGGATCCATTTAACCATATGCTTGAATTTGCCTGTTGCAAACTATATTATTTTCTAAAGCTGATTATGAAAACTAAACAAACAAACAAACAGATACTGTAAATAAAGGGAGGGAATTCAGCACTTTATCTAATGTCACCCAATTATTCACTAACAGTGCCAGTATGGCTCCAACCCGATTATTTTAAAGTGTAGCTATGTTGCTAAAAATAAACTCACAATATATGGGACAGACAGAGTAAGACTTAAAAATAAACAAGAAACATTTAACTGCTACCAGTTTTATACGTGTTATCCAAGAAGCTAGACCAAAAATGCAAATTAGTGACATTTTATGGTGGAGGACATTGTTCTGCCATGTTGTGCTCCAAGGTCAAGCACCTGCTTTGAAAGATTTCCAAGTACCTGGGGAAATTGGTGTTAATATTCAAACAATCTAAATAACTTACATATACTCCTGACCAAAAACAAACACTGCCTTTTCTTGGGGCAGAACATGATTTGCTACATTCAGTGGCACTTGTATACAGTATTATGCAGTAAATACTGAAAATAAAAGAGTTCTAGATTATAACCAAACTTACTGACAGCATCCTGAATACCATCAATTTAATTAACCTGTTTCAACATATATCAGTGCCTACACAACATGAACGATTTCCTTAAGAAATTAATAGAATGCTTTGGTTCTCCAGTTTTCAGTCTGACCAGTCATTTTCCTCACATTCCGAATCATCTTCTGAATCGCTGTACTCCACAGCAATGCGTCTGGAAAGAATTGTGGCCACATCATTTCCAACAGGTTCACGCTTAGCTTCTTGTTCACGTTGTTCTTGTACTTTTTTCAACTGGATTCCTGAAAAAAGCAATGAGACAAATTATCACACTGTTATTTTCATGGGTAAAGTTTTTCTTTTCTTTTCTTATCTCCCGCTTGGACTACTGCAATGCGCTCTACGTGGGGCTACCTTTGAAGGTGACCCAGAAACTGCAATTAATGCAGAATGTGGCAGCTAGACTGGTGACTGGGAGTGGCCACCGGGACCACATAACACTGGTCCTGAGAGATCTACATTAGCTCCCAGTACATTTCTGAGCACAATTCAAAGTGTTGGTGCTGACCTTTAAAGCCCTAAACGGCCTCGGTCCTGTATACCTGAAGGAGTGTCACCACCCCATCATTCTGCCCAGACACTGAGATCCAGCGGCGAGGGCCTTCTGGCGGTTCCCTCATTGCGAGAAGTGAGGTTATAGGGAACCAGACAGAGGGCCTTCTCGGTAGTGGCGCCCGCTCTGTGGAACACCCTCCCATCAGATGTCAAGGAAATAAGCAGCTATCCTATTGTTAAAAGACATCTGAAGGCAGCCCTGTTTAGGAAAGTTTTTAATATTTAATGCTGTATCATTTTTAACACTCGATTGGGAGCCACCCAGAATAGCTGGGGAAACTCAGCCAGATGGGCAGTGTATAAATAATAAATTATGATGATGATGATTTTAGTTGTTTACAACGGCTTTTTAAGGTAAATTATGTATTTTCCTCATTCCTTATTGAAATTTTGGTCTTGCTGGTTTCGGATTCTTCCGGTCATTTTTGCCAATTTGGCATAGTCTATCAACTTAATCTGCCATTCTTCTCTGGTAGGGAGCCAACTAGTTTTTCCCCCCCTATAGGTATGCATATACACATGAACACACACCTATATTGTATAGATGCATGTAAGTGTGTGTCTCCATCTGTTTGCCCAAAAACAAAATCAAATACTTCATTGTGGCGGATTACTGTATATCAGGAGAATAGAAAGCATTGGACCCAACAGCAATAACTTGAATGCCATTACTTAGCTTTCAAGATGTGACACTGTACTTACAAATTAACAGCATGCCTTATGCAAAGTTATGGGAAACCCAAACACTGGCCTGTTTAAGCCTGACCATTCTTAATGTGCCCTTACCCATCCGAATAGCAGCCAGAAGATCACTTCGAGCATCACTGATGGGTGATTGTGTGGGCTCATGCCGCTTTGCTTCAGCCAGTGCAGGCGCATGCATCGGAGAGGATGAGAGAGAGGATCCTGCAGCAGGAGGGCCTGGAGGGGGAGGAGGCGGGCCTGGAGGAGGGGGAGCTGTAACAACAAGCCCAGTAGAAGGAGGATGAAGAGCAGCAGAATATATAGATCCAGTCACTAGTCCAGGATGGGAAGGTAGCACAGGGATTTGGAGAGGACTAACAAAAGCGGTCTGTGCAGAAGGAATCATGGGTGGAGGGGGAGGCGGCGGGGGTCCTGAAGGATTGTAATAATCCACCATCTGAGCTGCAAGCATCCTATATATAAAATAGAACACAATATTTGTTAACTGGTATATGAGCTAGCAGATTTGCAGTGTGCACCCAGTAGCATATGCTTCATTTGGTAATGAATTTGATTTCATAAAAAATACTGGGTTACATTGCATTGATTTTCTTCACTTTTTCTGGCAACTCAAACTTTTCCAGTTGCCTCTTACTGAACACACAACACATAGCACACATCTCTCTGTTTCAATATCAACACCAAGTTTCCCCACATCCATTTTTACCTTGGTTTAAATACAGCACTGGGAAGCAGTAAAGGGTCCTTACCTAGTTTGCTGGAGTATTTTCTCTAAGCATGTGAGCCTCAAGTACTGTAGCAACCTAATCATACAACAATACAGCTTAAGTATATCCCCCACTGAATATTAACCATAGTTAAAACCTCTTATTTCTACTCTTTTTGTCTATGTGTCCCATCCCTTCCACTCACGTCATTGCTTATTGTAAGCCTGAGGACAGGGACTGTCTTCTTAATTGATCACATGTAAGCTGCTTTGGGATCCTTTTAGCTGAAAAGCAAGGTAAACACATTTAAAATAAATAACAAAAGGAATTTTTTACCCATAATCAGCTGGTACCAATGACACAGTCCCTAGGGATCCATCCACGGCTTGGGGTGGGGGTGGAGGTGGTTGTTGAGGTCTGTTTAAGGTAGCATGCCGCACTGTTGTAGAAGGTGGCCTAAATTCATGTTCAAGACCCTGGTTTGCAAGCATGTACTGAGCTCCATCTCCTGCTCCATATGAAGGCATCATTGGCTGCTGATGGAGGGAATGATTTGGAGTAGCAGGATATGAATAGCTGGTAACATCTGAGGCATGAGATCTAAAATACAAGTGGCGATAATACAGAAATTAGGAGGAAATGCATTAGTTTCGCTGTCTTTGCAAAGAACTTTCTACAGCCACGAAGTGCAGCTTATATTCACAGAATCTGAATTTTCAAATTCATCAATTTTCCTAATACCAGAAATCGTAAACTTGCAGGGTATGCAATCTCTCACATACAAGGCGATATTAGTTTTATGAGAAAAGTGATAGAGAAGTACTATTACCAAGAAGAGCAAAAGATGAAAGCAAAACTAGAAGCTGAGACCAAGAGAATATTTTCATTTATCAAAAACAACCCAACTCCAAGACCTTAATATTTTGTAAGTTGCTTTTTTTTTGCAAATAATTACAACTGGATTAAAGAGGCAGAGAAAAAAGAACTATTAGTAGAACACAGAACTTATAAATATACTAACTCTGTAGAGCTTATCAGTTAAGGCCAACAGACAATTTATTTGCATGCCTGAGCTGCAAAAAGCTGCATTAGTAAAGACAAATTGTGTCATATAGTAATTTGGTTTTAAAAGGTATCAGTAAAATAGATGTTCATCATCTTTTTCAGACAGGAAGCTAGGCAAGCAACAAAGCACCAGAGGTTTGAGTAAAACAAAATGACAAACCCTTTGGGCATCTTGGCCTCTTTTGTGCTTCCTGCCTGCTCTTGTTTCTTTGTATCACTTATGAACTCAATGCCCATTTTCCTTCTCTCCCACTCTTCTCTTCTTGTCCTTACTTTCCTCACATTAATTTGCTGGTGCCGGCTTGGATTCAGCTTGTGTCTCTCTTTCTGAATCACAATGGGCATAGCATAAATGCATTGTAAATAGGACTCCCCAATTCGGAAACATCAGAATTTCAAGTTCCAATAGTTACGTAAAATTGCTATGTTTGCTTATCATTTTTTACGCATATATAAGCAGTGCATCAAAATTTTAACAAGAAGCGCATTCGTGTAGGCTTGTTTAGAATGTAACACTTGCGTTTACAATACTCCTATTACAATTCATTCACAAGGCAATTTTTCATGCTACAAAAAAGGAGTAAAAAAAAAAGTACATGTCAGTCAAGGAAACAAAATGGCTGGAGTAAGTGAATTAATCCAGTTGACAGAGTTGACAGAATATGATTCCCATGGTTCAAGAGGAGTAGAATTTCAACAAGTGACTGGGAATCACAGAAATGCTTTCCTCTCTATTAAGTTGGAGAACAGTTTTCCTCAGGAAAGAAGTTATGCAGCATGAAAGAATAATATTTTCCTAGTGCAGACAAAACATCATGAATAGGATTATAGAAATATTATACAGAAGTAATTCTCTTTAAAACATGGCTTTCTATGGAAGTCAGCTTTTGGACTCTTCTTGCAATCCTCTTTTGCTTTAACAGCCTGGACTTTAAAAATAACTACAAGATGACATAAACAAGCCATAATAGATGTTAGTGGAGTTGTGAAATGTTGTTAGGCAGTCTGCATTAATGCTGTGGGTTGTTCCTTCCTTCCAATTAAATTAATGTGGAGAACAAATATGAAAACAAAAATGTCTCTAGAGACCGCTTGGCCAATCAACTTGATTGTTCCACTTTCCTTGGACACAGACCTCCCACTTAGCACAAAGAGAGAGAATACCAGTGGTAAATACTGTTGTGCACACTAGGAATATGTTTCTCTTCAAAACAATTTTTTAAAATATTGCTTCTGGTTCTGCAGCTCCTCTCTGAATACCAACTGCATGAACAGTGAACTTTATTCAATTAGCAAAATTTAATATGAAGCCGGTATGTTGCCTTGCATGTGAAGAACCATTGCTTCCTAAGTACTACACAAAAGTTTAGAATATGTTTTTCTTAAAATCAGTAAAATCATTAAATTGAAAAAAAATCCATGTACTAAGTTGCCTATAGAGCAGTACAATATGCCAATCTAGAACAGAAACACAAACATACGTGCAATGCAGTTGTATAGTAACAAGTAACAGATTTAAGTCACACTGGCCTTTCAAATAATTTTGAAAATCATGTTGTAACATTAATTGAATGTTTCATTGCAATTCTACAGTTAAGCTTATTAAGAATATAAGGATACTAAGCATATCTGAATGTATAATACAACAAAAAGGATTGTTGTAAACAGACCTAGTATCAGGGGACAGAGATCCCTCGGATGATGCTCCATGGTATATATTTTGAGACAACCTGTTGTCTGGTCTAAGCTCTTTGTCATATGCCATCATATTCCATTCCTGGCGCCTGTTCCTTGCTTTTCTAACCTTTTTCACCTCACGAGTTGTGCCATCTATACGCTTTTGCTCCTAATGTTACAGAACAAGAAAGCAAGGCATGCAAAAGGAAGAGACAAGGAAGGAAAGAGCAAGTTAAATGCTTTTAAGAGAATGGAAATAAGTAGCTATATAGGTGAGCCAAGCAAATTATAGTGAAGCCATATTCTAAAGATCTGTCCTTGCTGTCGGCGGCAGGGGGAGAGGAACGAAGGAACAGAAAGGGCAGCTTTCTATTCCTTCGTTCCTCTCCCCCAGCCCGACAGAGCCGGCATCTGACGGGGGTTCGGAAGCCCCGTCAAATGCCACTCTGTCGGGCGAGGCGGCAGGGGGAAAAGCGGAGGAACAGATCCTTCCTCCGCTTCTCCCCCCCTTCTTCACGTGCTAGTTCCCCTTTGTGTTCCGCTGGTCTCTGCTGGTTGCCTCTCACTGTTTGTGGCAACCGGCAGAGACTAGCGGAACACAAAGGGGAACCAACTGCAGCGCGGGAAGAAGGCAAAGGAAGACAGGCGCTGACAGCTCATCTTCCGTTGCCTTCTTCCCACGCTACAGCTGGTTCCCCTTTCGCTAGAGGAATACCCTGTAGGTTTTGTGATCAGAGGTTTTTATGGCCACGCTTCGCAAGACGAAGCGGCGGCCATAGAAAACCTCGTCGTCTTGCGAGGCAACCTACAATCGCAAAACCCATTTGTCTAGCGAAAAATTCGTCTAGCGAGGCACCACTGTAAATGGAAAAAGCTCAGTACTTATACTGTCCTGCTAAACAAATACCAAATCAGGTTTAATGCACATGGAAGGATAACGGATCACAACACAAATGACTCATTAGAGTAAATTAAAATCACTGATAAAAATACAGTCATACCTTGGATTTCAAACACCTTGGCTCCCAAATAGATCGGCTCCCGAATGATCAAAACCCAGAAGTGAGTGTTCCGGTTTTTGAATGTTCTTTTGGAAGCCGAATGTCTGATAGGGCTTCCATGGCTTCCAATTGGCTGCAGGAGCTTCCTGCAGCCAATCAGAAGCCGTGTTTTGGTTTCCAAATGTTTTGGAAGTCAACTGGACTTCCAGAACGGATTCCGTTCGACTTCCAGGGTGCGACTGTAAATGCATTTCGGAAGAATGGTTAGATTAATTGATTTTCAATTATGAAAGAAAAATTGCAATGAAATCATAAAAAACATATTAATTAGTCACATAGTTACTACGAAGCATAAAGCATGTCTCTTCACCTTTTCTTTTCCTGTATAGTTGTAGGCACCTAGGACAGCAAAGGCTATCTATTCCTGATATACTCATTTTATAGGCTGATTTCAGATCCAAAACTGCCTTGGTCACCTTGTCAATGACCTAAGCTAGATGAAGACTGATGAAGGATGATTTAATTGTCCTGGGTCTCCTAGCAATCTTTGATACCAGTGACCAATACATTTTGCCTGGTTTTTTTAGTGTTTGGAGGGAGCTTTTTGCAGTGCTTTTGCTCATAACTCAAACATTTATTCTGTTGCAAACTCTTAAATTACAGTCATCATAGTTTATGCAGATGGGAAGACAGCCGAGGTTATTGATAACAGCAACAGGCAAGCCCATTTAAGACCATCTGTTCACAGAGGGAGGATAAAGTATGCCATAGTAACCATTTCATTGGAATTAAAACCTCAACATTCTTAGGCAAAGTCAAACTAAAAATGGGCATTTTACATACTTAAGAAAAACTCAACCTTGTTAGCACACATGTTATATTGCCCCCCCCATTCCCACTTCACATATCCTCACCAAATCAGTCTTGCCAACAAATACACCGAATAAATAAATAAATAAATAAATTATACCCTGCCCATCTGGCTGGGTTTCCCCAGCCACTCTGGGCGGCTTCCAACAGAAGTATTAAAGTACTATTAAACATTTAAGCTTCCCTAAACGCCTAGTATCTCCCTTACCATATAAATCTCTGGCTGTCCTCACCACCATATCAAGCTTTCCCACACCAAGCAAATAATCATCCAAGTCTCCTGGTCACAGAATGTGGTGCTTTGCTTTATTTCAGAAGGAGTAGTAAACAAAAAAGCCTTCTTCTCTTAGTGATGTTCTTATTTACTTTTGTACATTGCCTAGGTCAGATAGGTGGTTTGGGAGTTCCAGTATGACCATAGCCACACAGAAATGCCAGTACACCTTCTATTAAAAAATAGCTGATTTATTGCTTAGTGACATTCTTCAGGGATTTAATTTGTATGTACTCACATTGACAGCAATGAACATCATTCCTAAAACTGCTCCATTATATACTCTTTCATGACATACCTTAGGTGATTCTTCATTCAGACTCACCCATAAAAAGCAGATGGACATATTCTCAGAATAAGAAGAATAAAGTCAATTTGCATTTTAGAGTGGAAGCAATCTAATGAAAACCATCAAAAGTTCAAAGAACTTTATGAAACAAGTTTACAATCATATAATCTATTTTTTCAAAAATATGTTTTCTGAAACTAACAGGCTATTTTACCAATGTCTTCATAGGGATTTTTTAAGAGAAGAAATTAAGACACACATTTAAGATTGAAATATGAAAGTATGGAATAATCTTGCTAGCTTTCCAGTCATTTGTATGTCAAGAAAAACATTTAAACAATGAAAAAAAAATTATTCCAAAATGTGGCTGGTAAACCACGTGCATACATTTTAAAATGTGCCTGTTTACCTTTTGGCGTCTCTTCTCTTTTCGTTTGTCTTCTGTATCTTGTAACATTTTTTCTTTCCATAGGTCAAAGAAATAAGAGGGATCAGTATAGAATTTCAGCCCATCCTTTTTATCATCTCTGTGAACAAAATGAACAGATATTGAGAAAACAGAAGGATTATTGTTTAAGCATACTTAGAGACCCAAGCAAGTATTCTAGCGTACTTATGACTGTGCAGATAACCTAGCAGGAAAGGCTCCAATGGTGCCAATGTACTGCATAGGATGCCATTTCCAGACAGAAGACCTCCCAAGGAAATGGAACAGTTCTGTCTGTTTCAAGTAGCAATCCAGCTACTTTGCCATCTGAACTGTCATGAATAAGCACCTAGTATCTGCTGGCTCAAATGATACAATGAGGTGCTTACTTAAGAATAGGTCCAATACTTATTACATTTGTTTGGATAAAAGAGTTTATCACAGGGAGTAGACCTACACTTTAATGAGAAGCTGGCTTTCCTGCAACCAAACCCATAAGGGCAGCACCCATTGGCCACTTCACTCAGGGCCTGGTGCAAACCGCATCTGGCTGTGCCAAGGTATCAATTGGGAAAGCCCAGTATGAATGAGTGTTTGAGGTAAGTTGAAAATGACAAGAAGCAATGTTCAAACAATTATTTAAAATTTAGAAATATATTGTGTTCAAATCAGCAAGCTAAAATCAGCAAGCTAAAAAAACCAAACCCATGTAGATAGATTTTTAGATTCTAGCATATTCTAGCATATTTACTCTGAGAGGGGCCTTAGCTCAGCATCTTTGCACGTAAAACTATTTTTTTTAAAAACAACCTCTCAAGCACTAGAGAGATACTTTAACTTGAAGATATGATGCCTGTCAGCATACTGTGGACTAAACTGACTCATTCTGACTTTCTTAGGCAGCCTTTGTTGTTGTTGTTGTTGTTTAGTCGTTGTTGTTGTTTGTTGTTTAGTCGTTTAGTCGTGTCCGACTCTTCGTGACCCCATGGACCATGGCACGCCAGGCACTCCTGTCTTGCACTGCCTCCCGCAGTTTGGTCAAACTCATGTTCGTAGCTTCGAGAACACTGTCCAACCATCTTGTCCTCTGTCGTCCCCTTCTCCTAGTGCCCTCAATCTTTCCCAACATCAGGGTCTTTTCCAAGGATTCTTCTCTTCTCATGAGGTGGCCAAAGTATTGGAGCCTCAGCTTCACGATCTGTCCTTCCAGGGAGCACTCAGGGCTGATTTCCTTAAGAATGGATAGGTTTGATCTTCTAGCAGTCCATGGGACTCTCAAGAGTCTCCTCCAGCACCATAATTCAAAAGCATCAATTCTTCGACGATCAGCCTTCTTTATGGTCCAGCTCTCACTTCCATACATCACTACTGGGAAAACCATAGCTTTAACTATGCAGCCTTATAGAAGTCAATTGAATTATCTTTGGGTTACTGATATGGAGCCTTAGAATCATAGAAGAGTTGAAAGGGACCAGAAGGATCATCTAGTCCAACCCTCTGCACTGCAGGAATCTATCGCCCATGTGGGGCTGAACCCAGGACCCTGAGTTTAAGCGTCTCATGCTTACCAACTGAGCTATCCCTCAGGGCTGTTGTTTATATCAGACTCCAAAGAAAAGCTAACTGAGCAATATTCCGAAGCTTGAATCTAGTATTGATCACATCATTACTAGTGCGGGCCTATTTATTTAGTTCTAGTTACTGTACCTATATGAAGTAAGGATATTCAAAGGAGGTGGTTTGTCACTCCGATTATAAATATCAGATACAGGATTGGGGATGCTGTTCTTTGAAACCACCTGCTGGTCCTGTATTGTAGAACTTTTGAATGCTTTTTTCATGTTGATATCCTGTAATGACACTGTTGATAAAAAGAACAAAATTAGTAGACAGAATTAAATTGAGAAAAAGCTAACCACAACATCCAGGAGTAAGGCAAATCAAAATATTGAACACATTTGATAAGAGGAAGAAGTGAGGAGCAAAACTGATTAAATTCTTGTTCCTATATAGAATACAAAACATGCCCTTCACACAATTTGTGGGTGCAAGATTCTTAACAAGTCAGACATGGTAATATTTCCCTAACAAGATTGTGTAAGTAAAAATATTTGTCTCCCAAAGCCACAAGATTATGTATGACATAACAGGTTGTATATAGAGTAACTTAGTATGCACATTATGCACTATGTTAAACAGCATAAACATGTGCATTGTATATCATGAAGAAAAACTGATCTGCCCAGTGACAACCTGCTCTTGTTTTCGAAATAGGTTCTGAAAAAATTAGTCTTCAGGTAAGTGACCTTTCCCTAGCATCCATACATGTGAGGAGAAAGCCAAGCAGAAACCCTTAATTTCACAGTTGCTTCCCTAACAGATATAAATACATACTGCAAAATGCATGTGAGCTGCACAACTAGTGTTTTGGAATATTTGGTTGCAAACAGTTGTATTTTATTTATCATAGAAACCAGTTCAAATTGTGTATCCATAGGGCATAAGTACCTTTGACCTCAACTGTAAGTTGTTGTTATAACACCAACCTGAAATCAAACTTTTGGAGCAGATTTGAAAATACGGTATAAAATCTGTTTGGGGCAACAAAATACCCTTTTCATAGAAGAAAAACTGGTCTTGTTCAGAACAGCTCCTACCCCAGCTGAAAATTAAGCAGGCAACATGCCTATGCCACTCCAAAAAAGAGACAAAAAAGCAGTGCAACCCTGTCCACAAAATAGACAACCAAAAAAACCCTTAATTCTTTTACAAATTTGGGAGGGGCAGAAACCCTGGAAGGTGTCACATTAGGGACCCCATGGACACTACATTTGGGGACCTATATTGTAACATAATACGCTACCTGGCTTAAAATGCAACACACACCTGCTTTTAATTACAAAGTATAATCAATCAATGAAACCGGCTTTAAATAAATGCATTATACTTCTGCATATTTTATTAGAATGTGTATTCAACACTAGATTTACAAATTATGCAATCTATTATTTAAGCTTTTTAAAGGGTTATATTGCCTATGAATCAATTTTCAGAAGCAGAATGTGAAAGTGAGGCTTCTAAATTTCATTTCTATGCAGCTTCTGCCAACAATCCAAAGAGCATATGTAGCTTC
Source organism: Zootoca vivipara (assembly GCF_965207765.1). NCBI lineage: Eukaryota > Metazoa > Chordata > Lepidosauria > Squamata > Lacertidae > Zootoca > Zootoca vivipara. The sequence goes on from NC_142587.1 coordinate 79,639,166, forward strand.
TGTAACTGCCGTCCTAGACAAATGACAAAACGTCTGCTGCTGTAAATGTCTTCCGTTGTCTAGAATGGCATCCTCAATGAACACAACTAGGCATTCCTTTGTAAGTATACACAAGCAAGCAAAGATATAAGCAGTCATTCTGTATTCAGTGAAGTATTAGAACTTTAGCTGTTGCATTAAGACTGAAAACACTGATGCAAACAGAAACATAGGAAGTTGCCTTATACCAAGTTCGGACCATTGGTCCTCAAGCTTAGTATTTTCTATACTGACTGGCAGCAGTTCTCCAGGAATTTAGCCAGGTGTCACTTTCAGACCTACCTAGAAATGCTGAGGATTGAACTTGAGACCTGCATGCAAAGCTGATGCTATACCACTGAGCTACAGTCCTTCTCAAAATATAATGTAGTCATAAACTAGCTACAATTATGGTCATAAATTAGTGCTCTGTTACATAGGTAGTAGTGCTGCTACTCTAACCCCTTTCATATCTCATCCTCAACACATTCATTTTATGTGAGGAGGAAGTAGTATTATGCTGGTGGCCCCACACTCATCAATCACTACCATGCCCCATTGGCCTTGGCTCCAACCTCCATGTGTAAGCCCTCCTTGAGCTCTTTGTGTGGAAGTTGTAGGCACAGTCAGTGGGGGAATCCCATTCCCTCCAACATACAGAGAGCGAACACATAGAAATAAGTTATGAAAGGGGTTACCAAAGATACCTGAAATTGCAATTGTGAGGCAGTGGCTCTACATGACAAGCTGAAGAAGAGTCTGCTGGATCAGGCCAATGGCCCATCTTGTCCAGCATCCTGTTCTCACAGCAGCCAACCAAATGCTTGTATGAAACCCACAAGCAGGACCTGAGCACGAGAGTACTCTCCCCTTCTGCGGTTTCCAGGAACTGGTATTCAGAGGCATGCTGCCTCTGACCGTGGAGACTCTAGCAATTGATACTGATACACAATTTATCTCCATGACACAGCCACTGAATCTTGAGAAGTAACCTAGGCCCAATAAAATCAACGGGCTGTATCAGCCCACAACAGTGTAGACTGCATCCAGTGTTCTAACAATCTGGTTATAAAATACCAAAAGATCAGTTTTCTTGGACAACAGTTTATCCTACAGTGGTGATATGTATCTATTACTCTTCTGGGATAAGAGGTTTGAGATGGGCATTGCTCATGTTCATCTATCTACTGCAAATTAATAATACATGAAATATACCCAAGCAATAGATCCAATTAAAAGCAGGACTCCTGCAAAGAGAGATAAGGACATGGACTTCTAGTGGCAAATATTAAGTGGTTCTAAAATATTTCCTCTTCCTCCCCTTTTCCCCCTGCAAACTGCCACAGATTCCCCCCTCCCAAAGCTGTTACCTTAAAAAAAAAACCAAGATGAAATATCACTCAATACCAACTCCAAAGGAAAAAGTAGTGATTGCTGTGCAATTAATTACTGTGTTCTTGTCAATATCACTTCTGGCTCAATGCTCAAATACAATTACCTACCTTCTTCCACAGTTGAATCCAGCTGGGTGACTTTGACAGCAAGGCGGTCAATTCTGTCTTGAAGGGAATTTGCCCTGATGTAGAAGTTGTTGGCCTCATTAAACAACTCACCGAATATGTCTTCAGCATGTTTGCCTATAGAGAAAGAAGACAACATCTCCCCAGGTGTTTTAATCACCATGACACACACACTATGCACATGTATTTGCACACAGAAACAGTATAAAGTTAGTTTCTTCAGAGAGTTTTCATTCTGCTTCTGGTGCTTTATGCAAGTTGACAAGCACAGAATTTCCCCATTTATCCAATGTGACTGAAAACTGCTCTTTTCAGACACAATCATATACACAGGAATGCTACACAATGTCAGAACAGGTATAAGCAGGGCCAGCCCAACAACTTTTGCTGCCTGTGGTAAAGGACAAGTTAGCATTCCCCCATTGAATCTTACTTCAGCACTGGCAACAGGATGGTGTCCTCCCCTTGCAGTGACCCTGAAAGCAGCAGACTAGTTTAGGGGGTATATTACAAGTCTGTGATATCCCACAGAGAGGAATGGCCCAGGAGGAACAGGCAGCTGCTACCCTCAGTAAATGCATATTATAAACGTAATTCCATATACTACATATGACATGTAGTATATGAATTAATGGCTTCTCTTTGCCTAATGGTTGGGCCAGTGCTGGTTCCAAATTTTTAGATACCCAAAGGGAAACAAGCATTTGGGAAGAGGGGGTGGATCCACATGGCCAAAGCTTCAAAAATCCATAAAAGACTGCTCTACACGCCCTAGCCTTAGAACAGGTACAAAGGAAGGTAAAAGAAAGAGGGAAACACTGGACACAAGACCATACAGGATATGAAGTCAAGGTGGCAGGGCATTGATTTTACTTATTTTGATTATTCACATGCAAAGGTGCTGAGACTGCTAAACCCAAAGCCATCATGCCATTTAAACCAGCTTCAAAATTGTGTATACTCTTCAAGTTTCCCTTAAAAAGAAAAAAACATATTTTAAAAACCATCCAGTTACTTACTTAGGCTGCTTAGCTGGCGTATGATAGCAGCAAGAGTACTATTGGTTACACATTCTAATTCACTAGTAATTCCCTCAGGCAGAGCTCCTCTGCAGAGGTGTCGAGGTTCAATGTTCCTTTTGACTAACGGCATGATTCAGTGTCTGCCAAAACAAAAGAATAAAACATTAGTCTCACCCCACCACCATACTCCCCAAAACATTTTTATAAAGGGCAGCAGCTGTCGTTGCAGTATGAGAATAATACAGCATGGCTTGAATACTCATGGTGTTTGAATACTATTAACAGGCAGGGAAGAAAAAGGGCTGGCTCAGTCCTGCCCCACAAGGCCTTGTTTCGGGGTCTTTCACTGAGTTCTGCTGGTGTCCAGCCCATTTGACAGGCGGAATGGATGTCTCTGCTCAGTCTAACATAACTACCACCTAGGTGTTTGGGATTGCTGCCTATCACTAAGTTCTCAGGAGAAAGCCCAATACAAATATAAACCACTATCATTCCTCTGAAGACAAATTATTAGACTAGAAACAAAGATACTCATAGCAAATAAGTCCCTAAATATTTTTAAATATGTTTTGTAAATCAAGTACTGGATAGGACATGTTCAGAATTTGTAATACTTCCTTTTCAATGTATTATCTACCTTTCATTTATTAAGAAAGCAACAGCAGAAAGTGTTAGAACAAAAGCCAATGGATTTTGTCATACCTAAACAGAACCTCCAAGTTTAGAGTCAGCTGCTGGGAAGTAGTAACAAGGCAGAACTATTGCTTTTATAAGCCCTGCTAGTGGGCTTCCCAGAAGCATCTGGCTGGTCACTGTGGAAAAAAGATGTGGGACTAGACTGAATGCTTTGAAGTTCTCTTCTGTTTGATATTAGACAGCTTTTGTCTATTTACTTTTTGGTGCCTACAGAAGACCTTCCTTTTCCAACAAGACTTTTAAAGAAAGATCTTTTAAATCTGTATCTGTATTGGAATTGTTTAAGATGTTTTTAATTGTTTTATCTCCTTATGTAGGAAAGTTGGGATATGAATAAATAGTGAACCTTTGGTCGGATCCAGTAGTGCTGTTCTTAAATGAATTCCTTAGGTAGACTATAACGTACACATTATCCAGATATAATGTACCCACATTCCCAGCATGTTCGCCCTCCTGTCCCAGCAACATCTACGCTGGCTTGGTCATGTCCACAGAATGGAAGATGGCAGAATCACCAAGGATATACTCTACAGGGAGCTTGTCACAGGTACTAGGCCAGTGCAGACCAACTCTGCATTAGAATGACATCTGCAAACATGACATGAAGGCTGACATTAACCCTGCCATGTAGAAATCCCTTGCAAGACCACCACAACACCTGGAGACAATCAGTCAGCTCATGTATCCACAACAGTGACCAGAGAAGGAATGACTGCTGGAAGGAGTGCAGAAAGAAGAAACACTATGGTACACTTGCATCACACAACCAGACACCTTCATCTGCTCCAGCTGTAACAAATCATGTCTCTACAGCCACAGCAGGCACTGTAACTCTCCAATGGTTTGAATTTACCCCTGAAGGCACACTCTTCCATTATCTCCTGAAATCGACAGGTGCCAACCAGATACATTACAAAGTTCCTTTGATTTCAAGTAGAATTTATCTTTGTAACAAGCATAGGATCAAGATGAGCATCTGCTAGTGTCAGATTCAGCCAGGATTTGAACAACGGTTCTTAAATACCTAGTCCCTATTTAATGAACCAATCTTACCAGTCAGCTTTGCATATAAAGCTAGTTCACACAGTCACTGGGGCAGGTCCTCTCTACAGCCTGCGAACATTAGAAAAGGTTTCTGTGCCTCCAGCACGCCTGCAAGATAATGTGCAACAAATGTGAACACAACCTTTCTGTGTTATCCTCTCCCCTTCAAAGGAAGAATGTACAAATAATTCACATATATAGTTCATCTCACACTTTCAGTTGTAGAGCTAAACACTGAATAAGGGCATGTGTGTTTATTTTCACAGAGAACCAGTAGCGTTACCTATCCTAGCTTTCCCCAACCTAATGCCCTCCATATGTTTTGAACTACAACTCCCATTAGCCCCAAATGGCTACCTGGATGAAATAAAATAATACCAAAGTAGCTTTAACAAAACTAGCTATAAATTGAGGGGGGAAATCCTCTCTATTGAATCATCTGGACATAGCCTGACTGCAAAGGAAAGCTAGTAGAGAAAATAAAACAGTATTTTATCATTTTAAATTTCCCTCCCCTCATATATGGAATCTTGAATATGCAGGTAGCTAACTATTCAACTGCCCAGCCTCAATATACATAGTTTTGTATTGTTGTTCTGTTACATGATCAGATTACAGAATTAACAAAAGGTGCTAACAAGTTAATCCAGTTCTTAACTGTAAGGGCTGCTCATCTGCATGTATTTATCTTCCATATGGCTCTCAATGCATATGAGGGAGAAGGCAGAAGGCAGAATATATCCTATGCCACTTGAAACTCTTAAATGATCTTTGGAATAAAGGCTAGCAACCCAGAGTGCATAAATAACACCTTCACAAGCTGTTGTGAATAAATTGGGACAATCCTGTCAATCACTTTTATGTACCATTGGTTTCAACAAGAAACAGTTCTCCAATTGAAAACATTAGGATTTTAAAGTGCCTTACTTTGGCTGGAAAAGACCCACTATAATGCATAATCATGTATATCTCTGCAAAAGCCCATTTAGGAATTCACATGATATGATTCTATGAGAAGCTGGTACATGTTTTTCCTAGAAATAACTGAAAGTTATTTCTTCTAGTGTTGGTTTAAAGGGGGGAAAGGGCATTAGTCTAACTCAAAGCAGTGCATTTCTGATAGAGATGCCAAGCTAAGTGTACCAATCTTACTCATTTCAAGGTCATCAATATGAAATACTGGGGTGTAGCCAAAATAATAATGAGTTCTATTCATGGATTAAGGCTTTCCCATCCCCATCCCACTACAACCTCACCAACCCAAAATTCATCTGTGGAATGAGGGAGCCTTGGAAACATTATGAGATGTGGCACAAGTGGCTGTCGATGAAAATTACTAGGGTCTTGTTCAATACAGCCTATGTGTAGTCCATTTTGTTGCTCTCATTCCTGGTTTGCTTAGGTTCCTTTATAATGGTGTGTGAATCTATGGTGGTGTACGTGGGGCTTCCAAACAGGCTCCCAGCCAGCACAAAGCTTAGTGTGTCACATACTTTTGGACCATGAGTGGGGACCAGGTATACAGATCTTCAGACTGCAACAAAATGTTGTATAGACTTCTTTTTCACAAATGATGGTACAAAAGTCAAACATTTCAAATCAAACTGTAGTTCACTCTGCTACTTTGGCAGGAGTGGGATGGAAAAGAGATACTGGGGTGACAGAGAAGTTGCACTTTTCAAGTCAAAAACGCTCAGAATAGTTTGTCATCCTGACAAAACCATAAATCTTGTTGATATTCAGCATTTGTTAAGGTTCACTAACTGTTCTAGAAAATAACAGACCTCTCAATGCTATTTTCTCTTCAGTTCTGAAAGACTACTACACCAATTTTTCCATTATGTACAACTAATCTAAATAATAAGATACGAAAACTGTAATTGGTCTAACTGAAAAAGAATGAGTACCCCCTCTTCCCAGAAAAACCACTTGGAATAGCAAATAATCACTGCTCTTGCCCAAGCTTGACAGGCAACAGAGGAAATAAGTAACAGACCCTTAAAAACATGGAGGAGGAATGGGAAACAAAACATTCCTTTCTCTTTTCCCCCTGATGAAAATAATGACAAACTGTAAACAAGAGCTGTACAACTGTAATCAATGTTTCATTATGGTACTCATGTTGCTTAATAGAAATGAGAATATGTGTGTGTCCACATCAGCAGCCAAGCAAATGAAACAAATGCGCTATACCCCTGCACCTACCCCTTTCCTTAGAACTTGAATACAACAGCTTTTGTAGCAATATTGAACAGAACTAATAAAACTAAAGATAACTAAGACAATACCTGATAAGAAAACTATAGAAGTAAAAAGGACCAGAAAGGAGCAAAGTGACTATGACCTTCATTCTTATCTCCACAAAATTGTCCAGGAAGACCTCCAGGAACCCACACATTCACGTACTGTTGTCAAGCCAAGGTTTGGCTTAGCAAGTCATGTGAACTGAGCCATTATTAAAGAACTTCAGCCTGAGTACATAAATCTAGACCAGGCATCCCCAAGCTTCGGCCCTCCAGATGTTTTGGACTACAATTCCCATTTTCCCGACCACTGGTTCTGTTAGCTGGGGATCATGGGAGTTGTAGGCCAAAACATCTGGAGGGCCGCAGTTTGGGGATGCCTGATCTAGATCTTTCCTCACACATTCTGTATCATGAAGAGTTTCCTGTAGGTATGAAACTCAGATACTATACCATCCATGAACTCTGTCCTAAGACAGAATGGACTACCAACCAGATTAAAACATACCTCGACTTGCCCATATTTTACCTTCTGAGTCACTTATGCAAACGGCAAAGTACTGCAAATCATATTTATAATGTTAAACAGGTTTCCCCTGAACATTCAAACTTTATGCCACTATTAAAAGCCCTGAAAAACAAAACAGATAGTTATGACTCCTGCAGTGCACTTACTACATCATATTTGGTGCCTAAAGGGAGTTTGAAAATGTTGTTCAAATACAAATAGTCATGTTAAACCTGATAACCTTTTAAGACAAAGTTCTATTAACAGTAGGATACTGCTGCTGACGATGCAAGTAAGAAGACATATGCTGTCCCATATGAAGAACAACTCATCACCAGTGGAATTCTGTCACCCACTAACTTACCATTCAACTCAACCCTGGCCCTGACACATTTTGACAGTGGCAGGGTCCAGATGCTGCCTTTGAATGGGAGTCAAGCCTTTTTTAAAAAATAAACCAAAAATAATCAACAATAACCTCCTAAAATGTTTTAAACCTCATTAAGGGGAATCAAAAGCTAACTGCAGTTAAAGTCAGCACAAACGTTTCCCTTGATCACAAGTTAGGACAGAAGTGGGAGCATACAGCACAGAGATCCTAGGCTGGTTCCTATATTCCTAACAAGATGGAGCAATGCTGTATCTCCAGTGGCTGCACACAGGGATGGAGAAGAAATTCTATTCAGTTCATATTTAAAGGCAAACTACAGCCATCCTTCAAATTTTGCAATGCTGGTCTCCAACAAAGTAATGTATGCAAAAATGCATATATTACGGTAAAGCATGCATATAAATGCATATATTGGTGAAAAGAACACAAAAATGCGTATCATGGCAAACTGATTCACAAAAACATGTTTACTCTGCAAAAATACATACAAAATTGAATATATTAGGCATATTTTGCCCTAAAATGCTAATTTTCATGAAAACTTTCCCTCCCACAATTCAAAAACTGATGTGAAAAAGTGGATAACCAAACTTAAGATTGGAAAAATGAAACACAAACTGAAAGACTCTGAAACTGACATATTCATCTATCCTAGTTGCATAAGCATGAAATAATTAAAGAAAATATGCACAATTTTAACTAAATCCACTAATGCTCTAGTGAAAATAGCCTATTTCAGGGGTTCTCAACTTTAGCCACAGACCACCCTGCAAGTTTCATTCAGGTGGTCCACAGTGTGTTTCATCACATTTAATGTTTGTATTGATTTTTATTTTTATTTGATTGGGCATTTCAATAGCATAAAACTATTTTGATAGTGATTTTGTTGATACTTAAACCTTAAACATCCCGGCTTCCCATAGGCATCCGTTTGGACAGTGTGGAAAACAGGATGTTAAACAAGATGGATGTTCAGCCTGATCCAGAAGGGTTCTTCATATATACTGTATATGAAATGTAAATGTTCAGAAAGATAATCAACTTAGAGGCCAAGTGGATAAAAAATGCCAGAGATTAAGAAGAAAGCAACAAAAGCAGAAATGTAGTTGCTTAATCATCAAGGGATGTGGTTCTCAGCTAGCATGAAACAATAAATATTGCAGCAGGTGCAGAGACAATAAAAAAACCACGGGGCAACAAATACTGAAAGGACAGCTTGGTAGTGATTGTGGTGAAAGGCTACAAAAAGTTGGTTTGGAGAGGTCATTACATAAGCACAGCATGTCCTCTGGAGGTTTTAGTTATTAACAAAAAATAAAATAATCAACACAGTATTATAACTGATTATTAACAACAGGCAATAACTGTCTGGCAGCATTTGCTTACAACTATAAAGAACAGAGGGCACAATACATTCCATCCTTCTATGTATGGAAGGAAGACAGATAACATTGCATCCCTGCATCCCTGCATCCATCACAGCCAGTGGCAGAGACATGTCAGAGTAGGGAGTTCTTAACTGCAATCCTTATGATATGGTCTGAGCAAGAAGGTGCTGGCTTAATTCACGGAATTAGCAACAAAGTTCACCAACGTGGAGAGGAAATCAGCTAAGTTCTAGAATTATTCAGAAAGGCTAGCCTTTGGTCAACAAAGGCTCAAATCCATATGTGCAACTGCAAAGAACCCCAAATAACAGAGTGTTGCTGGTCCATTGGCAAAGTATGGACAGAAGTTCAGTCTTCTGGTATTTATATTCTATTTGGATATCATAAGCCTTTTATTGCTTTCCAGTCAATATGCTGACAATGGGAATTCTGAGCATCTACAGCTCCAAATACAAAGGTCACTGTTCCTGGATCCCCTGACACAGCAACAAAATGCTTCATGGTTTGATTTATTCTCTCTAGAAGATAGACAAGGGCCATATTCAGTTTCTAAATTCAAGTTGTGCTTGCAAAACACTTAACACTTGGCTGCAACATGTTTTGAAGAGAAAATTTGCCACATGACAAAAATGCAATGGTTGTGGCAGACAATATAGATGTTCCCAACAACCACTGCTTTTAAAAGAAAATGCAAACTGAACTTTGCTCCAAGAACAATAATTTGCGGTTGCATAAAGTATGTACCGGTATATTGCTGGCTGATGTTAAATGGAATGCATACATGTAACAGTAATGTTTTGAATTCAGTTCAAGACCACATAACTTCATGCAAAGAAGAAACAATTATTATTTTTTTAAAAAAACACAACTTAAGAAACTAAAGATCTTTCAAACTGTCCATAACGTAAGGGAGATCCTGTTGGTGCATAACTGCTTCTTGCGTGGGAGGTGGCTTGAAAGGGCAAAATAAATGGGGTGGGGGAGAAAACCACAATCAAAAAGAAAACAGACAACTCAGCCACTAATGCATTGAAACTACACATCCTGATGCAGAATCAATACAATCTACTCTCAGAGGAGAAAGAAGGTACATTTTGGTTCCTGAAAGAAAGTAGCAGGTCTGCATAGTAAACCCGCTCATATTTCCCTCTCCCCCACTACCAAGGAACAATTGGAAACAAAGCTCTCTTTTTTAACAGAGGTGCCTCACTTTGTTACTTACATGCTACCATAAACCACTGTAAAACTGAAGAGTAGAAACTATGCACATGACTCAACAAGGAAATTGAACATTATTGAACATATTATTTGTATTCTGTGTCCTCCTTACTCAACTGGATCCAAAGAAACTGGATACAGTATATCTTTTTTTTTTAAAGCATCAAATATTAATTCTACTTTGCAACTTAAAACTTTTTAAAGAGCTTTTTAAAAAAAGAAGAATTATTTGCTAGCTTATTAATAGAAGTCACAATCTTTTATTTACTAAATATTAGATAGCATTCATTCATTTATTTGGTCTTCACCGCTAGTATTCGTATTAACCTAACTCCTAAGACCACGTTTCAAAGCTAATGCATAAGCATTTTTCAGGGCCAAATGTTTTGCAACTCAATCTTTTCAAAGATTTCCATTATGGATGAAGGTCCATAAGTGTTAACTCAGTTAAGAGCAATATAAGGATGCAAGATTAATCAATATTATCAAGGTTACAGAGAAATGTTAGCCATGATTCCCACCTCAGCTCAAGACACAAATCAGTGGGGAGAGAGTTACAAAAATTAGTAAAGTGTAGTACTGTAAAGTACTTTTACATACACATTTTTCATTTTCATTGCTATAGCACAGTATTTAATATTGGATGTTAATCAACAATATACCCTGATTTCCTTCAGAATGGATAGGTTTGATCTTCTTGCAGTCCATGGGACTCTCAAGAGTCTCCTCCAGCACCATAATTCAAAAGCATCAATTCTTCGGCGATCAGCCTTCTTTATGGTAGAGGTTGGCAACTGGCATCCGGCGGCCAAATTGGCCCCATCAGCTGGAGGAACCATGTGGAAGGTAAAATTAAATGATTGTCAGTTCTAGATTGATAAGAAGCAACAACCATGCACATATCATAAGTCATTATTAATGAGGTATCAGACCATTGTGTAGATATTTACAGGTTTTATTCATCAGTTTTAAAGAAAAACTGCCAGTTTAAGGGAAGCAACACTTTGAGCACTGTAGCACTATGTTTTTATATTAGAGTACATTTGTTAAGTCTGTGGGTTCCTAAAGTCAGTGATATTTTCTACTGTTATTGGTAGAGTATTTCAAAAGTGTAGTGTCACTTCACACTTCCGCAAAGCAGAACTTCCCAATAAATACAGAAGGCAGTATTCAGATGGATCTATTTGTATGCAGGCCATGCTTAAGACAAATTGTGAAGCTAACATGTAGCCAGATATGCACAAAGGCTATTCAGCAGTATGGGCATTTTGTCCAAGTTCTTTCAGTTAATTATGGAAAAGAACCAAGCACGAGAACCATAAGGAATTTGAATAGAGACTGTCCCACAAATGAATAGAAGCTGTATGATTATTTATCTACTACCAACAATGCACACGGAACTTTAGGGTTGCAATACCGAAAAAGAAAGGGGAAAAAGACACAAAGAATACTCTGTCTCACATTCCCATCATACTTCATGACTATAGAAACAATATGATGTTATACTGGACATATATTAAAGGGTGAGAAGAGACTGAATGAAAACTGTGTCTCTCTTTCTACAAGAATAAATGGGGAACAATCAATTTAACATAACAAATAATTTATTATTATTAAGAGCTCCATTATTTTAATTCATATCCACTGAGATATGAAATCTATAAAGGCTTCAAAAAGTATTCCAACACCTGTTTAATTAGCACTCACTGCAACAGATGTTGCCAAAATCCTAAAAACATAAGCAAAGACAGGTAAGGCAAATCAATTTTCAGTGGAGGTACCTATGTATGTTTGCTTTTGTTGCAACAAAGCACCATAAGACTTAAAAAAATTCTTATGACACAATGTTTTGTGGATTATAATCCAGAGAAACAGTGTAATATATTCAGAAGTAATTTCACTAAATCCAATGGGACTTAATCCCAGGCAAGCATGTGCAGAAGTGGTGGGAACCTCAAGCCTGGGGGCCAAATGTGGTGATACTAAGCTCACCATACATCAGGAAAATTCCTGACATGTCCTGGTTTTCGGATGTAAAAATGTAAAAAAAGGTCAACAATTTTGGGGTCTTCCTAAAAAATAAAAAAAGCAACCTTAAGCGATACAGTCCTCATTATCTGGCCCACTGGATTCTCCTCAGGCCCCACCCTCTCCTCAGTCACATCCTCGTCCAAGGCCCCACCCCTGCTTCATACACTCCTTAAGTATTTCTGCCTGGCTGGAATGTGCACTTAACAAAGCACTGATAAGGACCAAAACTGTTTTCCTTTAGTACTGTTATTGCTTTGCATGCATTCTGACCATGCCCTGAAACTTATTCCTTTTGCTATTTCATATTCCACTTCACGCTATCAGTGTTGCTGAACCTGCCATCCAAATCTATTCCCAAGCAGGTCTGGGTGTCTAAGCAGAATATTACATTTCATCCACACTCTTTTCCCTAACTTTCTCCCTAACCAGATATTTCTGTTGTTGTTTTTTGCAGTAACAAAAACTTTTCAGATAAACACAAGATTAACAAAACATACTTTTTAGTTTTGTTGACTACATATTCCGATTCAAACTTTTCCATATAGCCTGTGTCACTGACCTTAAGACAAGTGATGCACATTTATTATACTGCATGCCTATATATATCTACTCAGAAGTAAAACCTATTCAGTTCAATGGGAATTACTCCCTTATAAATGAGTTTAGAAATGCAGCCTTAGACATAAGCTGGTTTACTTAGCATAAGGAAACAGTCCAACAAAGCTGACATCACAGTATAGAAACTAGTTTCTATGATATTCTGCATATTTTACCTTCTTACTACCACAGCCAAAGAATTAAGATCTCTTGAATCAGGGTTTGTTAAACAAAGAACATATAGCACCAATAACAGCCTTTATGATTCCCTACCTTTGTTCAAATAATTTGAAAAATAAATGTAGTACAGGCGACTCTCAACTTAGGCGGTGGTTATGTTCCGGAATAGAGTGTAAAACCAAACTTGTGTACAGTCAAAATATATTGCATTCAGTGGCAGATGTAATTGCCAAAGTATTTTTTTCTGAAACAAAAAAATTCCTTCCAGAGGAGGGCAACCAAAATGGTCAAAGGCCTGGAAATGATGCCTTATGAGGAACGGCTCAGGGAGCTGGGTATGTTTAGCCTGGAGAAAAGAAGGTTAAGGGGTGATATGATGGCCATGTTCAAATATATAAAAGGATGCCATATAGAGGAGGGAGAAAGGTTGTTTTCTACTGCTCCAGAGAAGCGGACACAGGGCAATGGATTCAAACTACAAGAAGATTCTACCTAAACATTAGGAAGAACTTCCTGACAGTAAGAGCTGTTTGGCAGTGGAATTTGCTGCCAAGGAGTGTGGTGGAGTCTCCTTCTTTGGAGGTCTTTAAGCAGAGGCTTGACAGGCATATGTCAAGAATGCTTTGATGGTGTTTCCTGCTTGGCAGGGGGTTGGACTGGATGGCCCTTGTGGTCTCTTCCAACTCTATGATTCTATGAGTAGTTTGTTGTTGGTATGAGCTTTTGTGTGCATGCACACTTCTTAAGATACTTCAGATGGTATCTGAAGAAGTGTGCATGCACACAAACGTTCATACCAATAACAAACTTAGTTGGACTCTAAGGTGCTACTGGAAAGAATTATTTTGTTTTGACTACAGCAGACCAACACGGCTACCTACCTGTAACTATTTTTTCTGAGGCAGGAGACAGCCAAGAATGCATAATGATTAACAAAGGATTATTCCTAATCATAGCAAGTAAAAAATAACTTTTACTATTTGCTCCCCAACTTTACTACAGTGGTACCTCTAGTTATGAACTTGATTCGTTCCAGAGGTCCGGTCTTAACCTGACACTGTTTTTAACTAGAGGCGTGCTTTCGCTAATGGGGCTTCTTGCTGCCACTACGCTGCTAGCACACCATTTCCGTTCTCATCCTGGGGCAAAGTTCTCAACTCGAGGTAACTCTTCCAGGTTAGCGGAGTTTGTAACCTGAAGCATTTGTAACCTGAGGTGTTTGTAACTCAAAGTACCACTGTATTTAGAATTACCGTATTTTTTGCTCCATAAGACACACCTGACCATAAGACACACTTAGTTTTCAGAGGAGGAAAGGGGGAAAGCCCCGTTTTTTGGGGGGGGGTCAGCTCACAGTTGTGCAGCTTCTTTTGAAAGGGGAAAAGGCCCATTTTTTAAAGGATCAGCTCAAAGTTGTTGAGTTTACTTTGCAAAGGGAAAAAATCCTGTTCAACCCACAGTTCTGCAGCTTCTGATAATCTAATCAGCCAGTCACATGTTGCAGCCTCCCTCTGCAGAACATTCAACAATGGAGGCCTGGGTAAGGGGGCTGGCCGGGAAGGGAACTAGCTTCCCTTATCTCTCTCCCCTACCCCTTGCAATCACCTGCTGAGCGGCTTCTTTTCAACACTCCTCTTTCCTTCTTGTTAGCCTTTAGCTCTTTCTTTAAAAAAAGCACGATCTGCTTTTTGCCCCTGAGCAATTCGGCTCCAGGGACCACACATTCACTCCATAAGACGCACAGACATTTCCCCTAACTTTTTAGGAGGAAAAAAGTGCTGGAGCGAAAAATGAAAAATATGGTAATGCTCTGGGTTCTACTTGAGAGTAGGTCACAGTGTTCCCCAAAACAAGGACTCCACCTAAGTAGCCAAGGCATTTAATCACATACCTCTATTAATCAAATGGAAGGCAGCATCTCTATGACATTTTCCAGACTTGGGGAAAAAATCAGAAGTATCAATACCTTCCTTACTCCATAGCTTTGTGTATGGTTTTCCTCAAGCTTCCTAAAATGCTGACTAACCAATTTCAAACTACTTTTCCTTGAGCGCACATGAGGAGGACAGTAAAATCTGCTGAAAGGAAATGTCTCACTATGTCAAAGCAGCCACAGATCATGTTGGCATATCTGTTACAGTGCCTTGGGAGATGCACTCATCCATCTACAGTGCTCATGCATTAGCTCTACCATCAATCTGTGCTGTCTGCTATTGATGTCACCAACAGCTACAACATACTGTTTTGATACTAATGGGCAAGCACATACACTTAGCATTTATTTTTCTTATGTTTCTGAGTACTTCAGCCTCAAATGTACACATCCCATTGGGAGTCTAAATGCAACAGATGAGCACAGGAGAGAGCATAAAAGGTATTAATATGTTAGCTATTAAAAATGTTTAAAGTTGTTTGCCATTTTTTAATTGTAGAAGGGTGCATCTACTTTTGGTAGATTTACACATATCCCATAGTAAATCATTCCCTTGGCTTTGGGTGTTTGAAATGACTGTAGCGAAGGCAATACAGATGTCGAGTGTTAAAGTCCCAGTGATCCAACACTGCCAAAATAATAATAATCCACTGGTTCAGTTCAAACATGATGACCAAACATGTTTTGCACCACGCAGTTTAGAATGCAAACCATGGCTGAAAGCTACTGTCTTACTTCCACTGTCCATCTACCCAGCACTCACCATCATAGCTTCATAAACTCACTACCATCTCTATGGTTCAGCAGCCTTAGGAAATAGAGCAATCTTCATAACAATGGTTTGTGAATTCAGACATTGCATCAAACATACGTTACAACAGATCTTGGATGCTGAACCACTCCAAACCATGGTTTCTGAAGGTGGCTGGCAATTAGCTGACAAACCATGATTGTATTCAGACATCATGCTTAACAAATTAAGTTTAATTAACCATAGTTTGGCATCATGTCTGAATTGACCCAGAATGCTTTGTGCCTGCTAAATAGGTCTGTTTTTAATAGTGCCTCCAAAAAAAAGTGAACTACGGTTGTCCAGTCACACACTCAGATACCTGGATATCATGAACAAATTTGTTCTCTAGTGAATCAGGATTTTATCCTGATATAGCAAGGTATCTTAACATTCTGCATACTTTGACAGTTTTAGAGAACACTTTTCTTCACTTTTTGCTTCACCACTAGCTAACCTTCACTTGTTCAGCACAAAGACAGAAAAGGCAACTAAAAACACCAACCCCTCACTCACCCAGCAAAAGGAAGAACAGAGTAGTTTTAAAAACATTAACAAAATTATGTGTAGTCTTCTTAGGGAGCTAAAGGGGGACCTAGATTTCAAAGCTTAGGGGATTTCTCTCTCTCACTCACTCACACACACCCCGAGCCAATAAACACAGACAATAAACTATTTCTTTCAAAATTAAAAACGTTATGTAGGATGCTAATCTCACACAAACCAAAACCCTAAGTAAATTTCTTTAGCGGTTGGTTGTATTAAAAGAAGAAAAGACAAACCCACAGAAAGCAACACTAAATATCTTAACGATTGTGGGTTTACCTGCTTTCAGAGCTAGAGCTTTGCACACAAGCCAGATGGAGCGGTCGAGCACTTTGCCCGGTTTATAGCAAAATAAAGGAACTTCGATCTGAAGTGGGAGGAAGACAGCCTGAAGAATGCTGCAAATCTCTCCCTTTAAACAACCGCCTGTTCCAGAACGAAGAAATCAGCCAGCAAAGCGGGTCACGAATTCCCCAGGGGCGACTTAATGTATGTGTATATGGGGTGAGGCGAGGGGGGTGGGGCACAGCCTCTCCCTCTCTCCCCTCCCAGCACTTTGTCTGGGAAGGAGGGGAGCGAGAGAAGGAGAGTCTCAACTCTTTCTGAGAGTTACGCCGTATGTATCAAGCGGGCAGCCATCCCGAAAGACAAGGCGACACAACTCGCCGGCCGCGCGAAACAGATACAGTACCGCTCATGTCTGACCCCGGCCGGCCGGCCAGCCAGCCTCGTCACCCTCACGCCGCATGAAGAGGCTCCCAGTAGCGCTAAACCCACGCGAGGCGGGGTGTGTGGGTGTGTGTGTGTGTAGGGGGCCTCGGGGGATTATGAAGGCGCTCTCTCGCTCACTTTCTGGGCGGGAAGCATCGAGTGACCATTTCGCTTTAAACCTCTCCAGTCGCAAAACTCTTCGGGATTATGAGATGGATTGGATAATGAAGGTGGGCGGGGGAAGACACCGGGCCGCCTTCGCTTCCAAACCAAGGAACGACACGCTTCGAATTAAAACCATCTCTCCCCCCCCCCAACCGCCTTTTCTCGGTTCTCTAAGGTTTCCCTCGACTGCGTCGCGAACGGGCGCTTCTTCTCAAAATAACGGCTTTTGGATGGGCGCGCGCTCCACCCCACCCCCCCGCGTTGTAATCCTCGTCCCCGCCCCCACGACATACCTCGCGCGCGCTACATTCCATCTGGCTCGACTACAGCAAGCGGGCGCGGGGCTGCCAGTCCACTCCCCACAGGCGGCAACGGCGGCAGGCAGCGGCTCAGCTCGGGAGCCATTCAATCCCCTCCCCCTCGGCGCCCTCGAGCGTGCGGAGGGCTAGTCCCCGCCCACCCAGTCCTATCTAGGCTAGGGATGGAGGCGGGCAGAAAGCGAGGGAGGGACGGAGGGAGGATTTGTATCCGAGCAACAGAACTGATCGGCATTCTCAGTAGCCAGTGAGGGGGGCAGAAAAGAGAAGGGCTGCTTTCTGCCCCTCAGGGATTACTTTAAAACACACACATACAAACGGCGTTTGCATTATCCCTTTCCTCTTCGCTTTACGGTTCTGTGGCAGCTGATCCGAATGGGTTCCCCCTGGGCCCTCGCCCATCCCGGCTTCTCATAAGCTTCGTTTCCTTTCCTTCCGCACATTAGTCGCTTCCCGCCGACCGCTAGAGTTTTGTCTTCCTCACACACAACCTGTAGGATTTTCCTCACGCTTTTTTCACTCAGGACCGTCAGGAGCGCCCTCATGGCAGGACCTCGGGAGAGAGAGAGGTCAGTCGAAATAAGCCACGAGGGCCTCAAATGCAGCAGCCCTTTAGAATTAGGTGAAGTGTCAAATACAGTACCTGTGTCTAAAAGGGGTCTCGGGATTAGACCATGAAGGCCAGCATCTCAAACTGGGCTGAGGGATGTTTGCAGGAAAGGTTCTCCTACTGGGTGGGGAGCCACAGTAGTAGCCTCCCTCCTGGGGTGTGGTTTATTTGTTTAATTTTAAAGCGTCTATATGTCATGTAATATTTCAAAAATCACTTCAGTAACCGCAGAATTGTAGTAGTAATAATAATAATAAATAATAATAATTTATTATACCCCATCCATCTGGCTGGGTTTCCCCAGCCACTCTGGGCAGCTCCCAACAGAATATTAATAATTAAAAAGCGATCAAACATTAAAAACTTCCCTAAACAGGGCTGCCTTCAGATATCTTCTAAAAGTCAAATAGTTGTTTATTTCCTTGTCATCTGATGGGAGGGTGTTCCACAGGGCGGGCGCCACTACCGAGAAGGCCCTCTGCCTGGTTCCCTGTAGTTTCACTTCATTGCTGCAATTAACAGACTAAAAATCCCCAATATATCATCGAAACAAAAACACAACCTAAGAACTGTAAAACGGCAGCTTACCGTGCACGTAGCTGGCAAAATCAATTTTAAAAATCCAAAGAATATGCAGTACCATTTATAGAACCTTAGACAGAATGAAGCACCTCACTTAAGGAAACACATTTTTTTCCTGGATACAGTGAAAAGTCAAGGTAAATATATAATTGATTTGTTTTTATTGCTATGAGGGGCACCAGTTGAAATATCTGCCTCCAGCATTATGAATGCTTTAGGCCAGGCATTCCCAAACTTGGCCATCCAGATGTTTTTTGCCTACAACTCCCATCATCCCTAGCTAACAGGACCAGTGGTCAGGGATGATGGGAATTGTAGTCCCAAAACATCTGGAGGGCCGAGTTTGGGGATGCCTGCTTTAGGCTGCCTCCTCGAAGTTTAAGGCATCTTCTCTGCTCATCTACCATTACATTCATTGCAGTCAACAGAGAATCCAACCCTCTAGTTCAACATCCTGTTCTTAGAGTGGCCAAACAGATGCTTCTGGGAAGCCCAAAAGCAGGACCCAAGCACAAGAGCACCCTCCCCTTCTACAGTTTCCAACAACTGTTATTCAGAAGCATACAGCCTCTGATAGCCATCATGGCTAGTATCCACTGATAGCCTTTACCTCATAATCCCCTTTTAAAGCCATCCAAGGTAGTAACCAACACTGCTTCCTGTGGGAGCAAATTCCACAGTTTAACTGTGCACTGTGTGAATAAGCATTTTCTTTCATCTGTCCTGAATCCTTCAACATTCAGTTTAATTATATGTTCACGAGTTCTAGTATTATGAGGGAGAAAAACTTTTCTCTATACACTTTCTCCATGTCATGCATAATTGTATACATTTCTACCATGTCACCTCTTACCCACCATTCCTAAGCTAAACACCCCAGCTCCTCATAGGGGAGTTGCTTCATCCCTATGATCATTCTGGTTGCCCTTTTTTGAACCTTTTCCAACTCCTCAGTATCCTCACTGAGGTAAGGCGACCTGAAGTGATTCTCCTTCAAATCATTTGTATTTGTTTCCCAGTGAACCATATTCAGGATCAGAATGTTCCTGTTTCTCCACATCTATCGCCCTCTCCAGCACCATACTGGAGCACCAGAGGGTTTAGCGAGGATTTTAATTTTGCACTGCTGTCATGGGTGCTTGCATTGTTGCAGTTAGCAGGACCCCTGGCTTTGAGTATCTGAGGGGGTGAGATGTTGGTTAGAGAAGCAGAGAATAGTGGAGGGAGGCCCCTATGGTGCATGCATTGTGAAAGCTAACAGTGCCTGAATAATGTGGTCCGAGCTCTCCTTCCTTGGTTGCTTTCTTCTTTTTTTGTCCTTTGCAGCCAACCCTGTTAACAGAGGCTTTTGTTTAGTACTTTTAAGGCTCCTTTACAAAGAAAGGAAGTCAGACATCTTGTGAGTAAGATTTGGGCAGGTGTGGAAATCAACATTCAGCTAACTTTAATAGTTGAGAGCGTTTAAATAAACATACCAAATAATAAAAATAATAGTAGTGGTGATTTAAGTCATCTTAAAATAAATGATAACCCACAAATTGCCACAAACGGATAAATGTTGTGGATGGCAGTATGCACGGCTCATCAGTTAATAACTGTAAACCTTAGTAAAAGGGCAAAGGACTGGGGATTTGTGTGAGAGAAGGCAGGTGGGAAGGGTATAGAGATGGAGATGGAGAGGTAGCAGAATGACTACAATAAAAGGTATTAAGGCCCTGTCATGCCTGATTAAAAGTAAGCAGCTTGGCAGATTTATTGGCTATCAAAGCCTGAAGTCCGTACTTATTTGTGCCCCAGTTCTTTATATGCTTAATAATGCATACGCCTCTGATTTAAGCAGAGCTTGGTTACTTTATCTCATATATATATATATATATATATATATATATATATATATATATATTCTGCATATACAGGTTTATAAATTAACAATAACAACAAAAAATATTTCTTCTGGATCATCAGAACAGTTACACTGTTACCTGGTGTTAAAATAGATTAAATTACCGTATTTACCGTATTTATCTTAGGGTAAATACTAATGCGCCATCAAATCTAATGTGCAGTGTGCGCCCTAATTTTCATGATGTAATTTGGCCAAAAAAGGTGCATGTTACATTTGAGTGAATAATGTATGTTATTTACAGCTCCCATCAAAATCAGTGTATCATAATGATTATTAAGGGAACATTGATGTGGATAAGGTGAGATTAGTGCTGAATCAGCATGTAAAAAAATACTTTTCCTTCTAGACTCTTCAAAAATGTTTACATGCCTTGAATGAGATGATTGATGGGGGCATGATATAAAATACATAATATCAAATGATATGTAACTGATGTGTTACTTCCAGTAACATTCATGTAATGGTATCATTACTAAGGTAGGCACTGTGGTATTATTCTAGTTTGCTGTGTGCATTTCATTGTCATATTGGGGAGGAGTTGTATGTGAGACATTCCAGTTCAATATTTTTTCTAGGTATGTTTTTTTTTTAAAAAAAGAAGAAGAATCAATACAAAGGTCCTAAGAAAGAATCAATAGAATCTGTCAACAATGACAGGGTGAACACACGAAACATCACAATGCTTAAAATGTTCGGTTTGTTTAGCACAGTGCTCAGTTATTGATAATTTGTCCCTTGACAGAGTAAGGCAGCTGCCCAAGCATATAATTGTCAGCCATGTCTTTTGCAGGGAAAAAAAACAGAGAAATAAAATATATTTTAAATATGGCAGGTACTTGCTTGACATTGTAGCAATTCTGTTTTTCCCCAGGATGCAGAAAGTAACTGGTCAAAGTAATTTTATAATCACAATTGAAATATATGTTTTATTTAATCTTTTTAGATAGTAAGAGATTACTATGTAGTTGGCAGTATCTTGCCTAACCTAGCTTAACGAAATAAATGTTTTCCAATTATGCTATTCCATGTCTGTTCTTAACCTGAAGCACCACTTTAGCTAATGGGGCTTCCTGCCACCACCGCACCGCCAGAGCACGATTTCTGTTCTCATCCTGAAGCAAAGTTCTTAACCTGAGGTACTATTTCTGGGTTAGTGGAGTTTGTACCCTGAAGCGTTTGTAACCTGAGTTACCACTGTATATATTACAATAATTTATATTCTGCCTTTCAGAATACAAAATCCCCCCCAAAGTAGCTTATAAGTAGCATCAATGTACATTCACAGAGAGAGAGTGCAAGTCATAATACTTCCCACAGATCAGCTGGTGAGAGACAGCTGGAACAGGAGCAGGGTCCCAATATCTTATTCAGGATTAATTAGACTTGGTTTGGTTTGGTTTTACATGCAGGCAGTTTGGGAAAGCAGAACCATTCAAAATGGAACCCACAGCAGGATATTCCAGTAAAGGCCATTCTGCCAGATACCTATATGAACTGGCCATGTGTTGATACAAATATTAGGGTATGTTCCCTTTATTAAAATACATATCCTTAGGCTAGTACTGTATAGTCAATACTCTGGGGCAATCATGTCTGCATGAGGATGAATAATTATTTTTGTAACATTTCAGTATACAAAAAACATACATTTATTTAAGGGCAAACTCTTCAATCAGCTAAGGGAAATGCTGTAATAGTTCCAGTGATGCATATTCTCTGTCCTGAGCAGAGCTTGTCCAAGGCATGGAGCAGGAGTCCTGTTATTGGCATGGCAGTGTAAGTCCAGTAGGCCCCTGGCCAGCTTAACTCTCTGAGGCCCGCAGCAAGTGTACCCGGCTGCTCCTTCTGCACAGGCCTGCATATTATTCATTTTTTTTCTGTTCAGCTATTTGAAAGGCAACATCTAAGATGAAGCAAATCAATATACAATGCAATTTGAAAAATTACTCAAAGATGTCTATATCTATTCAAGTTATGTCACATATGGAGCCAGACATGAATCCAGAGCTTGCAAGAATTCTAATGAAAATGTGGACGTAATTAGTGCTGATGGTCTACGTAACAACCTGTCATGTTTGTTTTTTCTAGAGTGCTCCAGAAACACAACACAGTCATACAAAGTTATGACCAGCTGGCACATATAGACAAACCTCTCTACATGTTTGCAGAATAGAAAACGGAATAACTGTGGAAAATAAGCTATAGAAATGTAAGTCAAGTCTTGGGTAGCAGATCTTTTCTTTAGCTGATAAAATAATTGCAATTGTGCTAAACTGGTAAAGGTAGACATTTTTGGCAAAGAAAGCCCCTTATTTGAGAAAAAATAGGACAATGTAGCTGTTAAAACTGAAAAGGAAAGTACGGTAACTGCAACACACATAGCAGGCAGAGAGTCAAGCTTTAAAGGGGTAAAGGCACATTGTTTAATTTTAACTTTTAAACCGGATTATCATTATTATCATCATCAACATCATCTGTACATCAGGCAATTTCCTAGAAAACAAAAGAATTCTGTTTCAATTTGCTTTATGTTATATAGTTTTGGAACATAGATTTGGTGTCCCATGAAGTGAATAAAAACATTCTAGAAGGACTGGGTCTGCTTAGAACTTGGAGGAGACAAGTAACAGAAAAATACCTGGCTTACTAAAAACATTTTCTTCCCTTTCAGTAATTTCAGAAGATTATCTTTAGCCATCAAACATGGCTGCATGCTACTCATTTATTCTTACCTTACAATGTTTACTTTGTCTATTGTGATGGGAACTTACACTCTTGCATGTTGTATAGTTCTTAGTGGGATGACTAAAAGCATTTCATCATTGTTTATTTATATCCTCTTCACTAGGCTCCCAAAGCTGCTAACAATAATAAAAAGATAATGAAATACAATATACAGTATAGATATGTATAACCAAATATATAGCTATCAACATGGGTTCCCCCCCCCATAGTGTACTGAATTTTTATATACCTAATGTCTCATTCTTCAACATATTTAATGGGCATCATGCCCCACTTACGTAAATAGAAATGCAGGAGTAGAATTCAGTGTCACACTACAGTGTAAGTCCTGTCAGTACAAGCATTGAAGCTTGACAGACAGAATGAGCCCCCCAGCACAATGTTCTGGGGGTTCCCCCAACCCATACAAAGCAAATTTTAGGGGGACCCAGGGGTGGGGTGAGAAAAACCCATTGCATAAGTGAAAGCTCTCATGCAGAACTTGTGCTGACAGGATTCATTAGGTGAATTCCTCTTGTGTGTTTAGGTTCATAGCCTAATGCCCTGACAACACACATCTAGAAAATAGTAGTTAGAATAGGGCAAAACAATAACTGTTGTATCAAGAACTGGATATCTGGTGCACTGTCATTGGTTGGTACTATTAAGCTGACAACAACCAACATTACTGGATGTGGCATGGCACAAAGGCATTTCATAGTACAGGGATGTGGTAGAAGCACGACTAGAGACTAATCATGTAGAGGGCACCAATAGGCAGCATGTTAGGATGGACTTACACCACTTACACACTTTGCACAATGTTGTAGCTGTAAGACTGGTATTCAAGACTTTGGTGGAATTTGTTGTTGTGCTTTGATGAGTTTACACAGTATTGGGCGAAGAGATATTCCCTAGGCACTCTTGGAATCTTGTTAAATAAACATGAATCAATGGCCAATGTTAACTGAAGGCAAACTGTGTGGGTACAGCTCTGCATGATATGCAGGGGCACCCTTCTGGTTCACATCAGAGACCTATCCAATTTTCCAGGAATTCCTTGTGTTCAGTTAGAAATGACCCAAACCATATAAGTAGCTAACAATTCAGAGCATGCACGTGCAGTTTGCCTGGTCAGAGGCAGCCATGCTGTTGGAATACGGTTTGAATTCAGACCAAATGAAAACTGTTGGCATTGCAAGTACACAATGTAGCAGGTGTTTGCAAGAAAACATATACTGTAACACATTTTGCCACTGTGGACACATCATGTTACTATCTGCATTCTCTTAGTGCCCAATGTGCACACATTTAACAGATTAAGCAACAAATCTCCATCTAGACTGGTACTGTATTTTACAAAAGGCTTGGCTAACTGAGTTGCTGAAAGAGCACCAAACCAATAGCAACATCCAGTTCCTTGTCATTCACATCCATTTTCCTATACTCAGAGATTGAGAAAATATGCAATAAATCAGAGCTTTCCAAACTCTGTGTGTTGTGACATGTTAGTGTGTCGACTGCTGTAGGTGTGTTGCACAAATGCTCCCTGTGTTCCTCCTGGGGCTGGAAAGGGGTTAGTTTAACCCCCAGTTTGCTAGTAAAACTGAATTATGGTGTTGTCAAACACTGCGTGTCTAAAAATTGTCACCCACATTAAAAGTTTGGAAAGCTTTGCAGTAAATGATCATTACAATACAAATAAGCTTAAAGTATTATGTGATATTACTACATCCACCAGGTAAATCTCATATTTTCTTTTTCTTTTTAGTGGAAATATGCAAATTGCTTCAGCATTTTAATGGGTGTGTGATAAAAGATTATTGGAGTAGCATCAGGAATACTGATAATGAGCACTGTGGAGCATTACTAAATCAAGGCATTTCTTGTACCAACTTTTCTGGATCAGATAAATTACTTGAAATTACTGCCCTCCAGTCAATTTATTTCAGCAAGGCTTCAGAGGCTAGCCATTAGTATAAAATAACCCCATTGAAGTCAGCAGCAGAATTACCACTGGTAATTAATGGTTTTAATGGTGATCACCCCCAAATTGTGTTTTGTTACTATGGTGAACACCTATGGTCAATAAAATATAGCATTTTGTCTAAGCTTTGTTGCAAATTCTGTGTGATTAACCCATTAGTAGATATCCTTATTTACATATAACCAAGAGAGAACAACAATATTATATGTATCCCTTTAATTTGTGGTGACCTTTGAGAAATCAATACTTCAATGGCAGTAAGGCTAATTACTTATGGGGCTTGAAAACAGCACCAAGGCTTTACTATGTAATTGTGTGTTTGATTAAAGCGCATTCCATTCATTTATCAAGTAAGTGATCATTCAATAGTAGTGCAAGCATCTATTCAGCACCATGGAGAGTACCACCTTCCATTACCTATGTGGCATAGAGCAGACAACAGAAATAGTGGCATTGTTTCTTTGCCGTCTTCTAAAATTTGGAGGAACAATTGTTCTCTTGTGAGTGGCTCACCTAATGCAGCAAACTAATCACAAGCTTCCCTGCTTAAGCATAAGCCCTAAAATCAGACATGCTCATTATCCATCCCCTGGTTAAAAGAAATGCTTTTTCAACACCACTTGGATCTATTATAAATGAACAACTCTCCAGAAAAATAGCTATTGAATGTATATCATTCTTCCACAAATTCTGTAACAAAAACTGTAAATATAAATGCATCCCCATCATTGTGTTTATTGAATGCAGACAGGCACCTCAAATCCACATATTTTATTATCAAGCAAATTTTTAAAGAATTACTTTGATTCAGTTTTGGTCATTTGTTCTCTATTCTATTTTTAAGATTTTAAAGTTTGATGATGCTGTAATTATTTTGCCCTGATACTTTTTTACGAATTGATGGTTTATAAAGATTCTTGTAAATAAATAAATCACACTATTACAGCAGAGGGAGTTAAGGTGAAATGGTAGATTCATCACATTTTGCCATTCTTCTGAGTTTCTTAGGTGCTGCTTGCTACTTAACATAAGGGTTGGTTTAGTCATTATTCAATAAGCTCCTTAAGCCAGGCAGGAACCTGCTATAAAATACCATGTAAATGACAACACTTGCCTAATAATTATTTCCTCTCATAGTAAACTCAGCTGGTGGGTGCTGATAGAATTGTAGCCCAAACAGAACCACTGAAAAACAAGATACACCAGCATGCTTGGGGGGAATCTTAAAGTTTGCAGAAGAGATGTATATTTAGGAAGAATATTAAAGGACCCCACCCCCAACCAACCCATTGGTGACTGAGGATGCTCTGTGGCCCCAGAATGTTGAGTGTCTGTTGGGCAGGGGACAGAGAATGGCAGTTGTGGATGGACTGTGTACTGGAAGACTGGCTGGTTCAAATACTGAGTGGCATGTATCAGTTCCAAATGAAGGTACAGTGAAGACAAGAAAATGTTTTGAAAAATAAACTAACTGAATTGTTTTTTTCAAACCATTCCACATTCACCTGACCATCTGCATTTCTAATAAATATTGTTTTATCAGCCACATACTTCCTTAACCCAGCCCTTGGAAACACATGCTCTCTTGCGTGACATGAGGGTCAGATTTTATAGCATGCATCATTATTTACGGCGGAGGTTTAGCAGCCAAAGCTCATTATATTGTACATAGTTGTCATGCCCTTTGAAAAGGCTATTGTGAAAAGATGTAGTTAAAAGGAGCTTATCTTGCAGCTTGGGGGGGGGGGAACCTTGAGAGTGATATATGAGCACTGAATGAATGAAACTAAATATTTTGCACAGAGCTCAGCCTTTTTGAAAGCAAAATCTTCCTGACATGGATTGAGGCTTTGATGTAACTTGAAGTATGTGAACAAGCATTTTTCACTGTTTAAAGACTGACTGTGCAGGCCAGTGCTCTTCTATTCAAAAGTAAGTCCCTCTGAGCTCACTGGGGCTTGCTTGCTTGCTTGCAGATAAGTGGGTACAGGATTGCAATCACCCCTCCCTACGTTTGGTGCTCTGACAACACATAGGAGGAAAAAGGAGCATGCCAGGAAAAGATCAAGGGAAGACTTGGATAAATCCACAGGATCCAAAGCTCCCTTCTTCCCCCAGCATGCCACTAGGATGGAAATTGGAAAAGAAAGAAACACAAGGACACCAGAATTATCAAAGTAGATTCTGTCTTCCTCCAGCTTCTGGCTGGCCAGTACAAGCCAAGCAGAGCTTGGATATGACAGTTCTTTCACTATGGATATGCCCCTCCTCACTACAGTTGGACTGATCTGTAGCTTGCTAATACTGTATGTTATCAAGACAACCAGTCTTTGTTGTCACTAAACAAAGGAACACACACACACAAAACCCCAAACACCACACTTTACATATTACCCTTAATTCAGATTTTCTCCATGGAAATTGCTATGCCTTAAGATAATAATAATAATGTTTAAAGCATCACTGAAAGGAGCATAATCAGGAATCACTTATGTCTGAGGAATATTCCTATTATGGGAGTTGGACTTGATTATCTTTTAAGTACCTTCTTCCTTTGATTATCCTAAGACCTATTATTCTAAGTGCCATTATTACTTTGTAATATATAGTCTATTAATTATGAAGTAGCTCTCTAGCTGAAGAGCTACACAAGTAGTTCTGTACATGCCAGTGATATTTCTCAAATGTGAGCCTCTCATGCTAAATTCCCTAAGCATTTTTTGATGTGTTTATGGATATGGATCTATCATTCAAAGAGGAAATGTCAAAAATCCCACCGCACTTATAGCCACTTGCTGGATCTTGTTCACCATCTGCAATTGCATAGGTACAATTTGTATTATATGAAGAGAGACAAGCGGTACAGCATACACACAACCCAACCTTTGTACCTTCTTGCAATTACCTGCTTGTATTTCTCATCCTTTCTCTGGCCGTGTACATTTAAATAGTGAATGGCTCACAGCTGCAGAAGGGAAGTGGTAGACAATCTGCAATTTTACTGTCATGCACAGTCTTTTAGAACTCTGCAATTTGTGCAAATGGCATTGTAGCTCCGCTTGTTTCCTGGCAGCTCATTCTTTAGAGAACTTTCCAAGATTAAAAGTATTAATGCTTTAGACAAGAAGGTTAAGGGAGGAATTTTATGAATTGTTCTGTCAGCCACTTTGTCTTAAATTGCAAGCCACAGTTGCCTCAAAATGGCCAAATAAGTTGTTGTTGTTGTTTAGTCGTTTAGTCGTGTCCGACTCTTCGTGACCCCATGGACCATAGCACGCCAGGCACTCCTGTCTTGCACTGCCTCCCGTAGTTTGGTCAAACTCATGTTCGTAGCTTCGAGAACACTGTCCAACCATCTTGTCCTCTGTCGTCCCCTTCTCCTTGTGCCCTCCATCTTTCCCAACATCAGGGTCTTTTCCAAGGATTCTTCTCTTCTCATGAGGTGGCCAAAGTATTGGAGCCTCAGCTTCACGATCTGTCCTTCCAGGGAGCACTCAGGGCTGATTTCCTTAAGAATGGATAGGTTTGATCTTCTAGCAGTCCATGGGACTCTCAAGAGTCTCCTCCAGCACCATAATTCAAAAGCATCAATTCTTCGACGATCAGCCTTCTTTATGGTCCAGCTCTCACTTCCATACATCACTACTGGGAAAACCATAGCTTTAACTATACGGACCTTTGTCGGCAAGGTGATGTCTCTGCTTTTTAAGATGCTGTCTAGGTTTGTCATTGCTTTTCTCCCAAGAAGCAGGCGTCTTTTAATTTCGTGACTGCTGTCACCATCTGCAGTGATCAAGGAGCCCAAGAAAATAAAATCTCTCACTGCCTCCATTTCTTCCCCTTCTATTTGCCAGGAGGTGATGGGACCAGTGGCCATGATCTTGGTTTTTAAATAAGTAGTGTCAAGCAAAATCAACTTTGTGCATTTGAGGTCATCACCTGCTACAAAATTTGAAGGAGGTAGGGGTGATGCTCATCCAGTAGAGTGCTGCAGAACTACAACTGGCTGCATGCAACCTTTGATTTGACCGTTCATTGAACTCTGTGGCTGTACACAAAAGCCAGTAAGAGCAGTTGCATGCTGGACCTAAGGGTTGTGACTGGGTTCTGGACCAGATATGGCAAAGCCAAATTTATTGGGCCCAAGAAAAAGGCACCAGTCCAAAGGTGTGCCTAGATGTTGTTTAGCCCCACCTCTACATAGTCATTAATGACCTGGGACATCTCTCTCTTTTGGGATGTAATATCCATCAGAGTTTGGGAAGCTGACACCCTTCAGAGCTAAGGGGACGGGCAGGTAAATAGCTTAATGCTTGTTTTGCCATTTCACCTTGGAGGAAAAGATGTGGGGAATAGAAAGCTGTGAGTTGATTGAAGATTACACTCTGGGAATCTGATGTCCACTTAGCAGATCTCCTGCCTACTTTTTAGGAGCCTGCTTGTTTCCCACAAGTCCTGTTTCTATATCTGTAAATAAAATAAAAATATTACAAAGAAACTATGCATCTCCACTTTGTCATACAAAATCTCGTAGCATTCTACGAGAAGTGGAACCCTACAATAACATGCCAGGGATCTCTAGGGCAGTTATCGAGAGGGGGGGGGAGGGAGATGCTAAGAAGCAGCTGTGCAAAGGGTTGTAACATTTCAAATTCCTAGGCATTAAACATGAAGATTGTGGGCATGTGAGGGATTTCAACTTACACATTTTTCATTCTTTTTTTGCCACCATTTAAAAATAATATTTAGCATTGGTTTCCATCAAAGTGCAAACTACCAGTATGTAAACATGCATAATATTTCTTCTTCAGGTTCTAGCCCTACAACTGCCTGCTTGTCACTCGGATTAATTGAGTGTTCTTTAGAGACATTAATCTCTGGCTCAGCTAATAGTGTCTAATCTACAGAGCAGTGAGTGAAACTGGAGAACAGGCCAGCCATACCATTAGGCAGAGTGAGACAGCTGCCTGAGGCACCTGACTTTGGGTGTCATGAAATGGCAGCAAATTGTCAATTATTTAATTTATGCTGGGGAAGGGGAGAAGTGCTTAAGGGATTGTCGGTCTCAGGTGCTAAATAACCCAATTGGCTCTACTGTGTTCTCTGCTTCTTGGTTTGAAGGAGAGCCAGGGGGACCTTTGCTGCTCTGCCTCAAGCATCCAGATATAGGAATGTTAGAGGAAAGCTGCCTTACACTGAGTCGGACACTTGATCAATCTAGCTCAGTATTGGCAACACTAACTGTCATAGGCAGGATTTTAGACAGGACTCTCTCCCAGCCTTACCTGGATATGCTCCAATTGGTTTAATAAGGCCACTGAGCCACTTTCGGGTGCACACAGAAAGACATAACTCCTAAGGATGCAGGATGCTTGATAAACTTCCATCCTACACCTAGGGGACTTATACGTAAGAAGTGGGCTTTTGCTGAATGGACAGTATACAACTGAATGCATAACACTTAATAAATTGGAGGGGGGATTTGTAGAATGATCACTGCTGAAATTGAGGGCCAAAGGTTCCCCACATCACATGATACACCTGTCTCTCTGTGGTCATCTCATGTATGTGCTTTTCTTTTCATGGAAGAGATATTTGTGTGGGGAAATTGTTGAGAATGAAGTAGCCTTCGTTGTTTTTTCTTCTTGTTTTGCATTATCTTATATATACAGTAATCAGAGACTTTTGGCCTAACAAGATGGAGATCCTGTTTTCTTCTTTTGGAAGCAGCTGCCCCTTTAAGGAAAGGGCTGCCAATTTGGGCTGGGGGTACAGCAATGGAGGGTGGTCAAGCCCTTTCTCCAGTGATCCATATATACCATGAGCTGCTTGTTAGTTATGAATTTATGTACAGGCACAATATGGCCTCAGATTAACTGCTTTCT
Source organism: Zootoca vivipara (assembly GCF_965207765.1). Classification (NCBI taxonomy): domain Eukaryota; kingdom Metazoa; phylum Chordata; class Lepidosauria; order Squamata; family Lacertidae; genus Zootoca; species Zootoca vivipara. The sequence continues at coordinate 79,670,178 of NC_142587.1, forward strand.
GTGTGAAGTATTTCCTGACACTAAGCAAGCAATGATTGGGTCCTAAAGTCTAAATTTCTGCTACTTTCTCACAAAGAGAGAAAGAGAGTGTGTGTATATGTGAATGTACAGCCAGAGCTCTTGGATTCAGTGAAGGATCAGCTGTTAATTCCCTGAAGCTAAATCAGGACACACACAGACTGCTTTTGTTTCCATCTCTTCAGCTTCTTAGCAGTTTCCTCACTCCTCAGATCTCTTTACTCTTTCGACAGCCTCCATCTGTCAGTGTTTATGTAGTGCTCAAAATGAAGCAAGAAGGGAACAGAAAGTTCACTGAAACATCAAGTAGGATAAGACCAAAATTTCAGTTTAATAATCAATCTTAATAACAACTGCACAGTACAGCTTCCTGCCTGGCTATTTTCTTCCCTCAAAGGGGCCAATGACATTTCAGTGTACTTTGGTTCTTAAATCCATTGACTTTCTTTCCATTCTTCTCCATGAATGTTGCGAGAAAATTGGAAATGCAGTTGTGTTTTATGTAGGCAGAATGTAGGGAAAATAATGTGGGAAGTCATCATATGGTAGGTATAAAGCAAAACTGATGGCTTTCCTGCACCAGGTTATGTTTCAGTTCTTGAGCATTGGTTGGGGCAAGTCCATGCAACAAGGTCAACTGCAGGTCAACTCCAAAACGCAATAACACAGGCATCCCCAAACTGCGGCCCTCCAGATGTTTTGGCCTTCAACTCCCATGATTCCCAACTAAGAGGACCAGTGGTCAGGGATGATGGGAATTGTAGCCCAAAACATCTGGAGGGCCGAAGTCTGGGGATGTCTGCAATAACACAAATCAGGAGCAAGGGGAATCCAAAAAGCAGAATCTAGGTGACACTGTGTTCAAAATTGAGCATAGTCCAAAGGGAAAGTTGTGGAGTAGAGATATAGGTCAGCAGCACAGGCCAGTCAAGAGATAGATGGATACAGCAAAGCCACTAAGTCAGGTTGCCATGGCCTGGGAGGTGAAAGCCCAGTGTTGTTCCAGCACCTACCAGACCTCAATGAGGGGTTGAATGGTCTGGTGTCTCAGGCTCCACCCAGGACCAGCAGTAAGCACTCAGTGCTGCTATTGAAGGATCCCTTACACCCAAGGGGCCATTTACTTGTGAGCCTCTTGATCCCTTTGACTTTCAGGTACTCACTCCTTTGCCAAGTGTTCTCACTCCTTTGCCAAGTGTTCACTCAGCCTGGTCTAAGGCATCATAGAATTGTAGAGTTAAAAGGGACCCTGAGGATCATCTAGTCTAACCCCTTGCCACTCAGGAATATGCAGCTGTCCCATATGGGGATTGAACCTGCAACCTAGGCATTCTAAGCACCACGCTCTAACCAACTGATTTATGTACTAGACTTGGCCAGTAACTGAGCTGCAGTACCTATGCCATCTTCAAACATCCTGTATAGAGCATATTTTGGTATTCAATGTACACAGTGATTTAAAGAAGCAGCCCCAAAAATCTGTTTGCTTTGCAAGGTTTGTTTCAAATGATTATTTATTTAGCAACATTTATATACCACTTAATCACTTAAACAAACAAACCTCTAAGCGGTGGTCATAAAATGGTATAAAATGTTCACTTCAAAGTATTAATAGAAACAGCAGTTCTTAATATAAAACAGTTGATTATATTAGGCCCCTTACCTAAGGAGCTTACAACCTAAGGGCCAATCTAGACAGGAGTAGCAGCTGTTGGGTGTTTGTGATCATAATCAGGATTGCAGCAGGCCTCGAGGGTGGATTTAATACCTTCCCTGCCCTGTTGCAGTCCTAACCAAAAATTTTTCCTTTGAAGCTACTGTATTATTCGCATTTGGGAGGAAATCTCCTATTATCCCCCTTCCCCCGTGACTGCTATTTCCATTTTAAAAGCCCTAAAGGTTAAGTAGGAAGATGCACTCCTGTCTAGTTTAGCCCTCCTTTTTCAGCAGACAAAAAATAATGGGGGAAAGGATGATACCAGAGAGAGAGGAAAGTGCATTACCTTCCTCCAATAAAAAACGCAAAGGAGAGTGCGGCTTTGCACAAACTTTGCATAAGCTTATTTGTATGCATGCATGCAAGTTTAGAAACATGGAGGAATTCAGTGTTGCATTAAACCAGGCTTTCATTCAGTGTAAGCATTTCTCCTTGACCAATAAAGCAACCCCCCCCCCCGCGTGCTGTTATGGAGGTTCTCCCTGACACCCAAAGAGCCAATATGGGGCATGTACACAGAGAGAGGGTGGGGAAGTCCTGCTGTACTAGCAGAAGCCCTTTTATAGGGTCCTGTTAGTAGAACAACTTAATCGAATCCATGCCAATTGTTACAATTTCAACAGAAATGCAGTCTTACCATAGTGGGGAAAACAGTGACCAGGTGATGTATGTGCTGCTCAGTTGGCTTTCCAGATGCTCACTGCTGATGGGCAACTCCAAGGCCCCTCCTGTTGTCTCCCTTCTTAGATCTTTGTCTTTAAACTGGGCTTGGATAAGACTTCTGTTCAAGTAGAGGACTGTGCTCTGTAAAGTAGGATGCATGGCCACCCCAGAAAAAGGTTGGAATGGAAGTAATAATAATAATAATAATAATAATAATAATAATAATAATATGAGATACATATGGCAAATGGAGTTGTGTTGACTTAGGGTGTGTTCTGGAGGATGTGGGAACTAAGGGCTTTGCTTTATAAAGTGGGGCCTGGCTGGCGAGGATGCACCTCCACAGACACATACCTCCACATGTGGTGGGAATGTCCCAAAATCCAACTCTTCTGGACAGCAATCATATAAGAAATATACAAAATAACTAAGCAAGTATTAGAAGTCACTCCAGAACTGGCCCTACTAATCTTCTTCCAAGATAATGCACACTCACATCATCAAAAGCTCATAACCCACCTACCCTCAGCAGCCAGAAACACCATAGCCAGGAGAGGCCTGTCAGGAGTAAGCATGGAGCAATGGTATCAAATAGTATGGCAAACAGCCTTATTAGAAAAACTAACCAATAAACTGAAGGAAGAAAGGAACAGGTGGTGATCCAGGGTATAAATATAGGGATTTATACAGGTCTGACCCTGGGCAACTCATCTTCTGATGAAGACTTAGGTCTCCAGGAACCTACATATGGCGTTGCCCTGCCCCTCAAAAAAAAAACACACACACCTCTTGACAGTGTTTTAGAAGAGCACATCATCCAGGGAGAGACCTCACCAGGTTTGCCTCCAGAGGTAGGGAAGGTGATTCAGATTGTAGGGGACTGGAACGATTTAAAAGCTTGCTCTTTAATCAATTCTTTTTTAACATACCCCCACAAAAGTAGTAATATTTAATATAGAGCAGCTGATTAAAATAGTTATTGCTTTCATAAAGAAAAAACAAATCTGTAAGTTGTATCCAATTATCTTCCTCAGGAGTATCCAATATCTTCCTCAGAGTAGATCCATTGAACTTAATAGACCTAATTTAATCAGTCATTATTTTTAATGGGTCTACTACTACTACTACTACGACCCAGGTGGTGCTGTGGGTTAAACCACAGAGTCTAGGGCTTGCTGATCAGAAGGTCAGCAGTACGAATCCCTGCAATGGGGTGAGCTCCCGTTGCTTGGTCCCAGCTCCTGCCCACCTAGCAGTTCGAAAGCACATCAAAGTGCAAGTAGATAAATAGGGACCGCTCCGGCGGGAAGGTAAACGCCGTTTCCGTGCGCTGCTCTGGTTTGCCAGAAGCAGCTTTGTCATGCTGGCCACATGACCCGGAAGCTGTCTGCGGACAAATGCCGGCTCCCTTGGCCTATAGAGCGAGATGAGCGCCGCAACCCCAGAGTCGGACACGACTGGACCTGGTGGTCGGGGCCCCTTTACCTTTTACCCTGACCAGGACTGACATTAGAGACCATCCCGTATACATACTATTTGGCTTAACTGATATTTCTGCAGAAAACCACTGTACAGTATATAATGTACTGCTGTTCTTAAAGTACTGTACAGTACCATTGATATTTGCCCTCTAGTGGATTTAGGAAAGAAATGCACCTTGTGAACTTGAACTTGAAACATGAGGCAATGTATTCAAATGTTTTGCACTCCTGGTTCAGAGTTGTAGGGCTACTCTGGAAATGTGAGAGGAGGACCTGGATTGGGCGATTCTTTCTTTCTAATTTCCTCCCTACACATGGCTGAGGATTATGCCTTTGCACCCCACCTACTGGATGCACCTGCCCTGCCAGATACCTTTGTTGGGTGTAATGTTTGCATTTGCCATACTGTATATGTATGAAATCCAATGTGCTTAGGCTTGAGAAGCATGACTCTGTTCCCACCTACAATCTTTTATTTCTTTAAATAATTTTCACCCTGTCCTTCAGTCAAAGAGTTCTCAGAGTGACTTGTAGTTCACTAAAACAAGATACTCCCTGCCCTCCAGCTTACGATAAGACACAACAGAAAAGGAAAATGGACTGGGGGAGCCGAGAAAATAAGCAAACTCAGGAACAAGTTATTCATTATCAGTTCTTCCACTGGCCAGTTGGGGTGGACCCTCAGATGAACTGGCCCTGCATCCCTTCTTTTCCCTCCTTTGCTGTAGCTTGATGTGATGCAGGGTGAGGAATGTCGGGTCTATGGGCCAAACTTGGCTCACTAGGTCATTTTGAGGGAGCCACACCCACCTACCCTACACCTGTTGGCATGCATGATGTTAGTGTGAGGCAGATTAAAGACTCCTTGCTGTTCCCTTCTTGCGCAAGGTGTGCTCCTACTGCCCATTGATGTGGCGTCTTTGTAACCCCGCTCCCCACATCAATGGGCAGTAGGAGCACACCTTGCGCAAGAAGGGAACAGCAAGGAGAAGTGTGAGGAGGCTTGCCGAATGGTTTGAGAAATCCCCTCTCCCCTTTTGACATCTGATATTACAGAGAGAAAGAAATGGTGGGGAGGCTTGCAATGCCCTTTGCACTGTGGTTCACAAGGTTGGGAGCCCCATGCAAGAGATTTTGACTGGTGGGGCAATCTACCTGTAAATCATGTAACATCAAAGTTAGTGCTGGGTAAAGATTTTATTATTATTATTATTATTATTATTATTATTATTACTATTATTATTACTATTATTATTATTATGTATACTGCCCTTCATCCATAGATCTTAGGGCAGTTCACAACATAAAATTGCAATAGAAAAAACACAAAATACATTAATAAAAATAAGAACAAAAACAAACCAGTTATCCCCCCTCCTGTGGACTCAAAAAGGTTGCCCCGCCTGATGTAATGGCTAAGAGTATGCATCAGTTCTGGATGTGCCGTGTGGATTACAAGATAAATCAAGGTGATTCAGAGATCTTCACATTTCCAAGTAGAATCTGGGACTCCTGAAGGTCCCAAGTTGTCCTATGGTCTCACTTGTCCAAAAACTGCACAACCATTTCTCTACCACCCTGCAAATTAAAACCAAGCAGACTTGAGAAACGCCCAGAGCTGGAGAGAAAAGAGGCTGGAGAAGTGGGGAATCTTTTGTTTCAACAGAGGTCTAGCTTTTAATCACAGTGAATTATTTTCATTAGCACTTCAATCACATTTATTTATTTATTAAACGACTAAACAACAACAACAACATATAATCCTTCTCTCAAGTATTTTATCATCTCATCTTTAAACATGAAAAGAGGCAAGGGGATGTAAATCCCATACTAAATGAAGCCCTGTAGGAATATTTTGTATGATTTATTCAGAAAGCTCAGGTGTTTTAATGCATTTTGATGTGATCAGGGGAAGTTTTGCGCCACAAAAGCTAAGCCTAAGGAGCCTCAGAATTCTCTTGTTGGATCAGATGAGGGTCCATTTAACCCGATATTATATTTTCAACAGCAGCCAGACCACATGCCTCCTGGAAGTTCACAAGCAGGCTGTGTGGTGGCTTTCCTAGTTGTGTCTAGCATTCGGCATCCCAAGAAATACAGCCTCTGAACAGGGATGTTTCTAGGTCAGCTTTAGCCATTGGCCTCAAAAGCCAGTGTAAGTAACTCATAACCTATTGATATTCTGTCTTAACAGCTGCCCTACTAAAACTGTAGAGGCCAATAGGCTTTCCATAGGAAAAGACTCCTGACTCTTTTATTGGCCTATCGTTTCCTTTTATATAAATATTGCTGCCTCTAAAATCCTTGAACCCTTCACTAGCGCTAGCAGCTCTATTAAATCTTCTTTATTGAATGCTTTTAAATGTAGCTCCTGGGATTACCGACTTCCAAGCATGATCTTACCACAATGAGATAAATCACCAACATATTAACCTCTCTCTATTAAATGCATATCACCCAAAGGCATTTTGCTTATGACAGAAACCATACATCAGGAGCCTGGATTTCTAAAGCAGCAATTTACCCATTTCTGTTAGAGGGGAACACAATGGCCCACCCTCAGCAGCAACCATCTCTGGAGTGCAGTTATGTCAAATATTTATTAGTGGCAGAAATATTCGACATGATATTTCAGAGTTAAAAGCCCAAGCTGAGTTTTATAGCATCCCTTCATATGCAAGTAAAAAGAGTATTAGAGTAAATGCACAACCTTTTAAAGACTGAGAGGCCCAAGGGCAGAGTCCCCTTCTTTCTCATTGCATTTCTTCCTACAGCTGGTGGGGAGAAAATACCTAAATATGCATATGTATTTTCAAAAGCATTATTTTTAATATATATATTTTTTAAATCAGAAGCATTACATTCTGATTTTTGTCTATTCAAATCCAAAGGGAAAAATTAGATCTCTCTCTCTCTCTCTCTCTCTCTCTCTCTCTCTCTGTGTGTGTGTGTGTGTGTGTGTATCTAGCTGTGTGAAAATCTTTGGGTATATCTATATATAATCTGCACCCATTCCATCACACTTACAAGCTTAGAGTGGCAGGAAATCTTCACAACTGTGAATCTGACAGCACTAATGCAGGTGGGTGTTCTATTCAAGCTTCAAACAAGAGATATCATGAACTCCAATGAAATGTTATTTGGATATTAAAAAATGAACAACATAGGAAGCTGCCATATACAGTCTGACCATTGGGTCCATCGAGCTCAATGCCGTCTACCCTGACCAGCAGCAGTCCTCCAGGGTCTCAGGCAGGGGCATTCCCAATCTTATCTTGAGATATCAGGGATTGAACCTGAGACCTTGTATGTGAAAGACAGGTGCTCTACCACGGAAACATCCCTTATGAAGAACAAAGGGGAGGGGAAGCCCAGATGCTCAAATACAGTTCAGCAATCCCTGTTAAGAATGCCATATTAGGTATTTCCTGGCATTACCACCCTTGCCATAACACTGACATTGTTGCTTCCTGATTTGTCAGGAAAGGAGCCCCCATGATCTCAGAAACATTGATGAACGTTCCATGGAGTGTAGCAGTGGTGTCTGTGCAGAATGTCTTTGGCCGGGGGTTAGAAAAATGGATAACTTTGAAGATGGCTTGGCTACTCACTTTACTTCTCATGCTGTCACCTGTCGCTTTCCACATCAGCTAATTTTTTTATTATTTGAAATTTGAACTGCACAAATGTTTTGGGAACTGCACATTCCCCACCCCCAAAGCTTTCACTTGCACATTATTTTTACAAAAGACCTGCTACACATAGCCCAGTTAATGCCTTCCACAGTTGAAATGTTGACTGGTAGAAACAGTGCCCAATGCATTTTGTTCTTTACACAGTTCCTGGATGGGGCTTTCAGTAAATGTAGACAAGTAGGAAACAGTAGCCAACTCACTCCTCTTCCCACACAGAATATGGATAAGGGTTGGTAACAAAGGTAATGGAGGCCCACACAATTGTAACCTCCTTTTACACGTCTAACCGCTTTTTAAACCCATCTTATTTCATGGCCATCACTTCTGTTGACAATAATCCATGACTAGTTCAGAAAGGATGAGAAATGCATTTTGACTGGAGCAAGAAGATAATCTCTGTAAGAAGTGCTGAGGTAGGAAAGCAGTGGTCACAAATATGAGATTGGGCTGTTCTGGTATGCACTACTGCATATGTACTACGGTATATTAAACCATACTTACCTTAGATATGCAGCCAAGGAACCAGTGGCAAAAGATCAGTCGAAGGAAAGGTTGAAACTCTTTAGATTAGCAATAGGAATTATTTCCCCTCGAGACAATGGGTTCTGCAGCATATACAGTGGTGCCTCGCTAGACGAATTTAATTCGTTCCATGGGTCTTTTCTTATAACGAAAAATTTGTCTAGCAAATCCCATAGGAATGCATTGAATTTTATTTTTAAAAAAATTGCCCATAGGAACGCATTAATTGAATTTCAATGCATTCCTATGGGAAACCGCAATTCGCAAGACAAATTTTTCATAAAACGAATTCATCTAGCGAGGCAACCTCCGCTCGAAAAATCCTTTCGTTAAGCGGAAATTTCGTTAAGCAGGGCATTCATTAAGCGAGGCACCACTGTAATTACAGGTGAAGGGTTACAGGTAGCACTGCTGTGGAAGAGCTTTGCTGGAGACCTTGGAGAGCTCTTGATTTTCAGGGTAGACAACACTGGACTAAATGGCCACTGGTCTGACCCTGTACAAAACAGCTTCTTGTGTTATGTTAAATGAGGTGCTCTTTCCTTCAACTGCTTTCATTATACTGTATAGGCCAAGTGCATATTTTCTTAGCATCAACCAACAAAAGCACAAGCAAAATCATATGCAGATTTATGAAAAATAATTTTATTATGTAACACCTTGTTTTTAACAATGTTGATTTCTTTTAAAATTCAGAATACCTGCGTCATTCATGTAAAATAGTTTGATACAGTACATTGTATGGTATAGTTTTTCCTCAAATTCTAAGGTTCTCCTAACACCTTAATCCTTTGCTTTAATAAGGGAGACCCTAAAACAACGTGCGAACATATTTAAAAATAATTAAAATTTAAAATCCACTACATCAAGCCAGCTCTCAAAAAATCATGACAAAAGTATCTGAATGAATGCTGCACTGCTTGTTTGTTTGCAGGGAACGTCACTCATGCTCTTTTTTAAATTCCAAGCATGCTCACAAATCAGTTAACACCAACAGGAAAAATAAAACACTGTCTATGACAATCATTTTAGTTGGTTGCTGAACCAAACAGGTTTATCTCAGTAACACACTCATTTACGATCAAATAGCAGCTTTAATACCAGTCAAGTCATAGATTTGAGAACAAAATAAACATATGCTGAAAATTAATCTTTGGGAGGCTTGTAAATCTGCTGGAAAAATGCTCTCATTTTTTGTGTCCTTAAAAAAATCTCTAGCAAATTTGTTGGTCATAAAACATTGATCAATGTGGAAAATGAATCAACCCACAAAAAAGTCACTAAAAGTCAATGTATATAAAAAAAATTCTCAATTGGAGCCACGGTTAGTTTGCGTTCATCTCATTAACACATACTGTATGCTTCAAATACCAGTTAAGAGATTTTGCGTACTATTGGTCAGATAACGTTGTTAACATCAATAGAATTCACAACAACAAAAATGCTTGCCCCTAGCACATTTCACAGCTTCAACTGCTACAGACTGTCACTGAAAACAATGCATTGGTCAGTCTGAACCATGTCAAGTAAACTATGGAAGTAGCATATCCACAACACAAACTGTGCTAGTACTTTCTTTTCAAGTCTAATTCCATAATGGGTACAATCTGAGGGAGCCACTACTCCCAGCCTGTGAAAAGTAGTGGAACTTGGCTATCAGACATTTTGAAAATGTGATAGTTTACAGTACATTCTTGCAGCCCAACACCAGGTTCCAGGCAGGCAGCAGCACGGCCAGTCCTGCAGCCTTAGCAACAGTGCATTGACTTTATTTAGGTGCAGCTCAGTACCGGTGCGTCTGGTGAGAGTACTGTGGAGGCTGCTGGGAGGTAGTTGAATATCCCATGCTGCTCTGTGGCTGTGATGTGCTTGGTCCAGGGTTTGGATAGGCAGCATGGGGATTGGAACGCTGAGCAACACATTGGAGACACGAGAGAGAGAGAGAGAGAGAGAGAGAGAGAGAGAGAGAGAGAGAGAGAGAGAGAGAGAGAGAGAGAGAGAGTGTATTACATATGTGGCTGGTCAAATGCTGCCAGGTTTAACACAACGGAAATGACAACTATGACTGCTATTTCTACAGCTCTAGAGGTTGTTGCAGCATGGATTCAACTTATGAAGCTAATTGTTAAGAGGGTGGGAAATGAAACCAGACGAACAGCTCTAAACCATGGGTTGTCCATTATCTGTTTTGAAGCTCAAACCACAGTTCAAGTTCTTCATCAGTGTGGCATGATGTATGAACTGGTTAGCAATGACACACTGTGCAGGTCTCCACTGGTGCCTTTTGACTTGGATCAGTTGTGTTTAACAATTAAAACATATATTCAAATAGATTTTAAAAATAGAACTTTTAGTAGGTATGGACATAACAGCTAATACCATAACAAAACTGAAAGCTGAAAACAGAAATACCTGATAATCTGAGGTCATGATAAGTCCACCTGAGGTAGTGGTAGGAGGAACAACTCTCACTTTTTTCAAGGGAGGCCCTTGCGTATGACTGTTGTCTTGGTTCCCTGGATGACCAGTTCCATTTGTGTGGTTATTGCCCTGCTGCTGGTTCTTCTCAATTTGTTAAAGAAAAAAATGTAAGAGACAGCTCAGAGGGAGTTCATGGGTAGGAAGCATCCAGTCTTATGTAAGGCTAAGTCAGGCACAAAGCCACTAATTACTTAATAATAATTACTTTACTATTTCCACGTAAGTATGCACACAAATTAAATTTAAATCTAAACATACTATACAGCCCTATCATAACTATTTACTCAGAGATAAGCCTAATTTATTTGCCATATTTTCAACTATGCATTTTAGGATTACAGCCTTATTCAAAATAAGTTAATATGAAAGGAACTTGGAATCATCACTACTCTAGAGTTGCAGATAATAAAAAGACTTCAAATTAGGTACCATGAAAATGCTCTAAACCTTATTATTCTACAAGTCTTGGATCAAATCTGATTACTGATATTAATTTTTTTCCTGTATTAATTATGTAAACTGAAATGTTGCAGAAGTTCTCAACTTCTTGCTATGTCTGATGTATAGAGTTGGAATGACCCATAATTAATGTTAACTTCTATCCATATTAATCTTCATCTCATCATATTATTAATTTATTTTATGCTATCATTCTTATCTTGGCAGGAAATGGTTCATTAAAAGTAGTAGCAACAATCAGGGACATATATGTAAAAGTATGGAATAATAAATCATGTACTCTCAGTAACTTACATGCTTGAAATCAGATCCATTAACCCTATCATAAATACGATTGCCCTAACAACTTGGTAATTATAAAATTCTCCAACCTGATTAACAAAATACACCTCCTAAATGTATTTCTCTCATCTTAACCTTCAAATGAATACCTACTTTGTCTCCTTTATCATCAGGCTCTTCTTCAGTTAGAAATTCTCGTTTTGGGTATGGGATTTGACAACCTGCAAACACACTGCAAACACAAAAAAGAGTATAAATCCCTACTAGAAAAAAGTGTGTCCCATAATTAATAAAATGGTTTTCATCCTGGTTCAAGCTGCTTTAAGGTGTCACTTGCCATTTGTGATTTTAGTCTTTTAGGAAGTGACTTTAGTCTTTGAAGTGTTCAAAATATGACACAGTTTCTTCTGAAAGGCTATCAGTTTCTTCAGTAAAAAAAGGAGAGAGAATATCACCAGCTATTAACTAAATACACTGCTTATAATGCAGAGTTTAGTAATGGACTATATGACAGCCCGAGCACAAGTTTGCCTGTGCGTAGACTTGTAAGCCTCCATTTTACTAAGAAGCGAAGTGACACAGTTTCCTAGCTGTTGTTACCATATACCAGCAAGTCATCCCAAACACGTTTTTCTGGCTAAGACAAGCTGAAAAATGCTATGCCCCATTTCTATACAAGACTGGAAACACTAAATTCTACAATGATTCATCTCTTCTTGCTCATATGTCTTGCCCCCTAACCTATTACTTGCATAATTTTGTACCATAGTCTTATTTCCAAGTAATATTTTCCATAAAAATGAAGCTAAAGTTATTGCAAGCTGTCTTCAGTTCCATGTTTCCCAATTCCATGTTGAACTTTTGCTAAGGAATCGGTGAAGAGATTGGATTTCTAACGTAAGGACAACTGCTATGGATCACCTACCTGTGACCATGTAAGCCATTATCATTTGATTTATACTCTATCTGTAGGTCTATTTAAAATTAACAGTAGCAACATCTGCAACATTAAAAAAGAACAGCAAATAAAAGCCAATCAGAAACCAGTAGCCCATTTCACCCCACACACATTTGCATATAATCTTTGTAGAGGGGTTGTGCCAATATTCTTTGAATGTTCAAATTTTAATTCTCATGCTTTTCTTTTTTTTACTGTATCAGCCTACTATTGAGACCAATGGACCACTTTAAAAGTCCTAGCTGGAAATAATGATTAATTTCATCTTGTGAACTGCCCCTGAGATCTGTTGATGAAGGGTGGTATAAATCTTATTGGTATCACATTCCAAAAACATATTCTAACTGAAAAGCTATTGGACCACATATTAACTTAAATTCCTCAGTGGGCTATCAAGGAAGCCCTATAGGAGAAATGCACAAGTGAAAAAGTGGGCTCATTAACAGAAGAGAAAAACAAAATCCAAAAAATGTCTAAGTGAATACTGGTGCCGATAGCTATTTTAAAAAATGAGTATTATAAATAAGAGAGTCAGGGTTGTACGTTTGCCCTATCAATGTTAACTCAGGCATTTGATAAGTTTTCACTTTCTTATTCATTTCAACAGGGAAAATCAGACTCCTGGTAGCTTAGAAAGTTAAATGCAAGTTAAAGGTACATTTAAAAAAACCACCCAGAAAATGTAGGGGAAAGATGAAACAACTGATCCCATAATTGTTGAGGAATAAAGGAAGTATAAAGGGGCTCAGGTTTGCTAAAAAAAACAACACCACAAAACTTTTAACAAATGTTTCAAATAGCTACTAGGGACCCCATTAATTTGGGTGGGATAACCCTTTTGGGGACTTGTATAGTGATGATAAGAGATACGAAGATGGCAGAGTAAGAATCCAGAAAAATATATGTATCAGAAGTAATTGATACTGCAGAGTTCTACAGTGGCTGATAGAAGAAGCAATAGTTTATACCAGTATGTGTTAGGGTGGATATACTCCCAGCAGTGAAACTGAATTCACTAAACACCCATTCAAATCCAGTTTACTAGTAATCTCTCTCATAGAGTGTTGAGGTAAAGAGAGATAAAACATTCCTCAAAAAGGCCCAGGGACACCACGGTATTATGTTGCACATTTATGTTATTACACTAATACTCCACTCTTCCTCTGAGGAGCTCAAAACAGCTTAGAAATGGTCCTAGGCGATCTCCCATGAAGTTTACAAGGCCAGCAATAAGCTCCTTAGCTTCTGATGCAGAATACATCATACAGCTTCAGACCACTGTGCTTGTTTACTTGGTATTGTGTAGAGAGTTTATTGGGTATACTGACTTACACACAATACATTCTGCACCCTATTTATACCTTTCAAGTAGGTCAAGTACTTCTGCTAGCCTCTTTAAAGCTCTTTGGTTAAGTATTCATATTCTGCTATGGGACTGGAATGAAAAACCCCTCTAGCTGTGTTTTGCCTCGCCTAACAGGTTGGGGCAATGTGACCCAAATATGTAATCAGTACACACTTTGAACTGGAACAAATAGAGGAAATAGTCATGGAAGATTTTATAAAAATCTGTGCATTTTAAACAATATCAGGTCATTAGTGACGTAGAAGCCCACCAAGATCGCAGAAGACATTGGAATTGCAGTTATTTGAAGTTTCTGCATATATTATTCTGCTCCTACACATAAAAAACTGGCTACCTTTAGTCTTCACAACCAAAGACTGAATGCTGTGCATATTCATCCTGTTGTTTTAAAAATGTGAGATCAGGGGTCATGGATGTGTCTTCCATACTCTTACCTCAGGCATCCCCAAACTTCAGCCCTCCAGATGTTTTGGACTACAATTCCCATCATCCCTGACCACTGGTCCTGTTAGCTAGGGATCATGGGAGCTGTAGGCCAAAACATTTGGAGGGCCGCAGTTTGGGGATGCCTGCTCTACCTCCTTTCCTGTCCATAATTAGTAGGGACATAATAATTTTTGCAAAATGCAAAACGTTATGTTTTTGGCAGTGCTTGCACAGTTTAAATTATGGGCAATTGTACCTATTGTTTTCATCCAGATCTCTGCAGTTATTAGTATCTAAAGATTTTCCTAATAAGCTGAGATACCAATTTATGATTTAAAGAAGAAAGGGATAGTTCCCAAGGGCAGTTTAGGCTACACCAAACAAATCACATGATGGAAGAAAACCAAGTTTGTTCCCAAGTCAATATGCTCCTGTGAATTTCATTTTCAGAAACTCTGCACCCATTGCACATACCATACATATGTGTAAAACATCAGAAAGCAAACTGGGTTCATAAATCATCAAATTAAGGTTCAAATAGTTTACCGACTTGCCAGTGAAATATTCTTTGACACAAAATAAATAGACATGTCTTTCAAATACTAACTTTAAAGTCTTGCCTACATATTTAGAATACGGATGTTTAAAAAGCAAACCATGTTATTTAAAAACAAAGAAAGTGCATGAATATGCCCTACCATCCAGACTTTGGTTGTGAAGTTGGAAGGCGGTCCCCATCCTCACCATAGTCCACCCATCAAGTTTACAAATAAATATAAACTAATTATAGAATGTCATCTGGCATTTCAAGTGGACCTGCAGGCAGTTAGCAGTTGACTATGAAGATATATAGCATGCATAATCAACCTGTCAGTGAATAACAGGATTATTGCTATGACTAATGGGATCAAAGGCTCAGGGAAAGATTAATAGGAATATTACTTCAAAATGGCAAATGGCACAGTAAAGCCATTTCTTATAACTTATCAAGAGGGAGCATCTCACATGTCATTTTCAGAACATTCCTCCATTCCACACCCACCCAGTCACACCTTGACACTGAAAGCAATAAAGCATTTAAAGAGCTGCACAGACAGTATCTAGTAAACTGACCACTTACTCAGATGTAGGAAGAGGATCTTCTAAGAAATAAGGATCCTGCATAGCCTGTTCTGAGGTAATTCTCTTTATTGGGTCCATAGTAAGCAATTTCTGTAGCTATGCATAGTTAAAAACACAAGACATTCAGTGCTGTCAAATCAATCAAGAAAATATTTCACCACAGTGTGAATATACAAAGCCTCCTTATATGCTTATAAAGTCTAGTTAGCTCAGTGGCAGAGCTTATACTCTGCATACAGAAGGTACCAGGTTCAAGCTCCAGAATCTCAAGGCACGACTGAAGAGACCCCCTTCTGAAAACTTGAAGAGCTGCTGACAGAATATTGAGCTAGATGGACCAATGATATGATTCATAACCTGGTCCCTAATAATCTAGGCTTCCATAATCTGAGAATTAGGTTTATATCTATCTATCTATCTATCTATCTATCTATCTATCTATCTATCTATATAAATGTAAAAATCGTGAAAGTGTGTGTTCCACTTTTCTCCGTAACCGCTTGACCGATCGTCCTGAAATTTTGACACAACAATCCAGGCCACTCCCCAAGCGTTGTTAGAAAAAAAAATCCCTCAAATTTCACACCTGGGCAGGTATAAACCTGCTTTTCCACAAAGAAAACAGCGCTCTCAAGTGGAATTCCTCCCACAGTACACCACCTCCCTTCCTGTGAAATCTACACCACACCCACAAACCAAATATTGACATCATCAACCAAGCAACTGAAACCACCAAGGCGGCCATTATCAGGCCCCTAGGCCCCTGCCAGGCCCCCCTAGGCCCGGGGGGGGGGAGAGGGGGAGTGCCCAGATCGCAGCACGGCCTTTGTTTTATGTAGCCCCCTGCCAGGCCCCCTCTAGGTCCGGGGGGGGGGGGAATAACCCACAGCAACGCACTTGGGGGCACGGCAAGGGGTTTTTACTTTAAAATTTAGCACCACTACCTCCCCAAAATCCCCCACCAAATAACCACAAGACAAAAATAAATACCATCCTTCAAATGTCATGAGATACACCGGTCACGGGGGGGGGGGGAACAAACAGAATAGATCATGGATTGGGACACATGGGGGCAGTCACAGGGATTAGCCACAACAACGCACCACACCCACAAACCCCGCCTCCGCCACGAGATCCTGTAAAACAGGGGGACTCTGAGGCTCAGGGGGATCTGAAGGGGGCCTATTACCCTCCATTTGACAGACTAACACACAGCAACGCGTGCAGGGCCAGCTAGTGAACTATAAAATGCTACCCATGGGAAAGCTGCAGTTACACCTTAGAAGCACGTTGAATTCTACCATTAGCTATCACTTAACCACAGCAGTCTGTTGATACAACTAGTAGCTAGCCAGATTACCAGGTTGTCAGGACAAAAAAGGAAGGAAATCTACTGCCACCATATGTGCAGCAGAAATGTTATAAACTGACTTAATGCCTAGCACTTGGGAATAGTAAACTATTAATTAAATCATAGGGTTTTACATCAGACACTTCAAATTTCTTTCTCTGGACATGAATTACTATGAAATATGAAATGGCACAGAAATTCAACTTTACAACCAATGCTTTTGTGAAGAGATGCAATGAAAAGCAATTTAAACAATTCAAATTAATGCTTCCAGAAACTGCAAAAATTCACAAGTGAACAATTTGAGACTTTCCAAGTCTTACCAAGTGGAATGCTTTGCTATCTGGCTTAACTTTATGTTTTTCCATATATTTGATAAGGCTGCAGTTGGTATACCTGAAAGAAAACAATGAGTTACAACAATGCATTGCATCAAATTGAATAGAAAGTGAAAATCTGGAGGACGGGATAAAACCGACAGGGCTTGCTAACGAACTCAGTTGTGCTGAATTGTCTGGTCCATCTGTGATTCAAAGGGTGCCAGAAGTGTAAAAGTAGCCTGAGGCCACACATCCTTTTTAATATCAGCCACATGGAAATGATTTCCCATTATTACAGATGTGGTTAGCAACCAGTATCCCTCTTGTACAATATTAGATGCACATACTTCTAGTAGTTATGAGTTTGATAATGCTTAAAAAATAATAATTAAAGAAACATAAAAAGCCAATCCTATATATATATATATATATATATATATATATATATATATATATATATATAAATGTAAACGGGGCATGTCTGTTCCTCTCTAATGTTCAACGAAACCGGCCGTGACCGATAGCGTTGAAATTTGGACACAATGCCACATGCGAATAAGAGAGTAACCTAAGACACTTTCCGTACACAGATGTCACACCTGGGCCACGTAAAAAACCCCAAACCCCGTGTTTCAGAACATACAACTCACCCAAAAGTGCATGCTGGGAAATAGAACCCAGAAGCTGACAGACAGTTCCTTTTCCAAGGGTGGGGGCCAAGGAATGGAGATACAGGGCGGAGGCCTTGGCTTGCATTTACATATTAGGCCGAGCCAAGGCCTACAGAATAGGACTCGGCTCTACTTTACAGCCTACAGACTAGGCCGAGTGGAGCCCTGGGTGGGGGGTGGGGGAAGGAGGGGCTCGGATAGGTCATGGGTTGAGCCAGGGTGGGGGGGAGTCACAGGGATGACCCGAGGGGGGTGGGGGAGGGGGGACAGGATATTTCATGGGTCGCGACAGCATGGGAGGAATCACAGGGATGAGACACAACAACGGTGCGGGGGACACATAGTCCAGTGGGGGACAGACACATCCTCCCCCTTTCCTGGGAAACAAGGACCCTGAGTCAGGCACAGCAACGCATGCCCGGGCCAGCTAGTGTATCTAAAATTAGCAGTTATTGCTTGTTTGAAACAGCTTCAGAAAACCATGCAGAAAACACAAGGATCCACTAAACCAAGAAGGGCCAGTATAGATCCCTTCAAACTTACTGGCCTCCAAATCCTGTGGGCTTTTTCACAAACAACATGGTTATCAATACAAACCTGTAGTGTGACATGAAATACCCGTTCCCAGCCAAGTTCCCTGCTGTTCTCAGAAAACTCAGAGGTGCAACCATCTTTGTGGGGAAGGGGTGGTTACCAGAGGGAGGAAAGAAGCAATTGCCAAGGAAGCCTGATTCCTGAATGTATGAACCCCTGATGCAGTAGAAATCAAAACAATTACTTAGATCTTTGCAAAACTTACGTGTTTCTTCGAAAATCTTTCATTAACGTTGAATGTTCAGGCATCTTTTTAATATCTTCCCAATCTTTATCTATGAATTGAATATTAATAACACTCTTTCATCTTTCTCTACATAGGGAATAGGACATCATCACTTGCACATTCAAAACCATCATTCACTCTCCTCTTTATACGCCAAACTTTGCCTTCTGATCACCATTGATGAAAATGAATATGAGTGGACAAAATATCCTTTCTCAGTCGCCTCAGCAACACTAGATCAGTCACCAAAGAGACACCTATTTTTAATGTACAGTAGACCAAATTTTGCTATGGAAGTAGGCAAAGCGGTGCACAATGAAATTAACACAGTAGGTCTGAATCCCCAACATGATGCACATGGGCACCCCAGAGCCTACATACCAAGGCCCCTTACCCCTCCCAACTGTTTAATTTTTTAAAAGTGAACTTTCACCTATTTGTTGTTTGGGGAGGGGCAGCTGCCTGCTTTGTGTTTTTGCCAGTTTTGGGTGGGAGTGGGGCTCTGAGTATCACTAGTTTGTCTTCTGTGAAAAATGTATTTTGTGAGCCCACAAAATATTTTTAAATATGCCCAGTCCAAAATGTCTGAGGACCCCTGCAGTAAATACTACTACAGCTCCCAATATTTTGTTTCTTTATATCAAGACAATAAGAATTTTCAAGAAATAAAAAAATGGGGGGGGATCAATTTCACAGTGTTCTTTGTAGGCCACGCATAGACCTATGCACATCCAATAAAAGATCAGGCATATTGACATTTTCCCATGGCTACTGTGGCTTCTTTCAAGCCTACTAGCTTTTCAGTAAATGTTATGGCACAAAGAGTATGTCAGTCCTATTAAAATGGTACTGGAGATACGTATAGCCTGGAGTACATCAGTAATGAATGTACAGAATATGTACCTGCAGGAAATCCCATTACATTGAATATTCTGTCCAGCTGGTCATGATGATATGGATTACTAGTTTTTATGTCCTCTTGTCGGCAGTGGAATATTGGCTCAGATGTTAGCAGCTCTGCAAATATACACCCTATAGCCCAAATATCTTTACGAAAAAGGAGGAAAGAAAAATCAAATACACTTTTCTGAAAGGAGAAAGCATAGTCTGAAGAACAGCAGCAGAGGTTACACATGGCCTCTCAAAGCAAGCAACTCTGATTAAGTTATATGTACCTTTTCTACAGACAATTCCATTCTAACTGCTGCATTTCCAAGTTCCCCTTTATTCCTTAAGATTTTACACGTGACCCCATGCATTTAAAAATTGAACATTTTGCTGGGGTTAAAGGAATGTAGACCAAACTTATGTTATACTAAATGTGCAGCTTCTACAATAGCTGAATATTTAGTTCCACCTCTCATTACACATTTGTGTCTGTGTCTCATATAACATTCAGTTTTCCCCTACTTCCTCTTCTCATTACCATCAGCCAATAACCTGGAGCATGAAAGACATACAAGGAACACGGGTAGC
The DNA here is from genome assembly GCF_965207765.1 of Zootoca vivipara. Classification (NCBI taxonomy): domain Eukaryota; kingdom Metazoa; phylum Chordata; class Lepidosauria; order Squamata; family Lacertidae; genus Zootoca; species Zootoca vivipara. The sequence goes on from NC_142587.1 coordinate 79,690,006, forward strand.
TAGATATGCTGCTGCTGTATTTAGCAAAATCAATGCATTACTAATTTTAACACTGTTACTAGAGAAAAATGAGCAAAAGACTATGCAAACTGCATTGCTGTCATTTTTAACCATAATATTTTCATATATAACAGAGCAGGTATCTGCATTGGTGGCAACTAGCCAGGAAGACATAAGCTGCTGCCTTGTATTGTTCAGTATCTTGCTCAGTATTGTGAACACCCAACTGACAGCAGGGCCCCAGGATTTCAGCCAGTAGTTTTTCCAGACTGACACAAAAGTATCATGAACTGAAATTGGGGACATTTGTAGTGCTAAGCAGGTGCTCTATCATTGAGCTATAGTCCCTTCCTTACAGATCTTCGGCTCAGGGATTGATTAGAAAAGGATTGAAAATAAGACAGTCAGAACTGTAATGCTTTTATTTAAATCTAAGCTCTCTTGCATTTGGAAATCTGATGTGCACCTCTGCTTGGTCCATCTCAAAAAGGATATAAAGGACTTGGAAAAGGTGTATAAAGGGTGTACAGTCATATCTCATGTTGTGTACGCTTCAGGTTGCGTCTTTTCAGCTTGCGAATGCGGCAAACCTGGAAGTGTTTACTTCTGGGTTTCGCCGCGCGCAGAAGCACTCTATCGCGCTTTGCACGTGTGCAGAAGTGCCGCTCTGGTTGCAGACTTTTCAGGGTGCAAACAGCACCCTGGAATGGATCGTGTCCGCAACCAGAAGTACCACTGTATTTCAAAGCAATCAAGGAGCTGAATCATGGCACCTTCCCCACAAGGAGAGGCTGAAGGTGTTGGGAGTTTGAAGGGGACATACGAAAGATCATCACTGGGGAGGAATACTAGCACTTAAGACTCAATGAAACTGATTGTCCTCTACTGTCAGACAAAATAAAGTGCTTCACCAACATTTTTAATTCAGTCAATGAGGGCTTTTGCACAGTTACTTCTAGTATTGAGGACTTGGATAAAAGAAATTGCTCAAAAGCACACTGAAAAAATAGGTATTTTCAATAGTATTTCAACCAAACCAAACAGGTTGTTTCAAGCTCTGGGTACAAGTCTACTAAAATCAAAGGCCTTCAGGCGGACTGTGAAAGCTGAACGATCCCTCCAGAATGGTATAGGATATGGAGGAGTGTTGCTATGTGGGGGGAAATCTGAGAAAAAATTGTGGAGGCACCTTGTGATAGCATCATGCTGCTTGTGCACGTCTGGATCAAAGCCAAAATGTTCCTGACACTATTCAATAATGCAAATCAGTCTTCAGAATTAAATGTTGTTGGCATTTCTTATCTAATTAGTGAAACCATCTGTAAATTCAATGTGGTCTTTGCCAGTTAAGTGCCCTGAAGTACTTAAGAGTGATGCACATGTTTGGGCAACCAAACATGATAAAATACTCAAGCCTTAAAAAGTAAGGTTCAGTGAATCACTTTTCTTCCACACTAGAATCACAATGCTTTCCTATATTTTCCAAATGCCAAAATGCATTGCAGGTGGTTGGGCAGGGTGACCCTTGTGGTTCCTTCCAATTCTAAGATTTCAAGAGTAGACTTATTTGTAAACAAGAAGGAAGGGAACCACATCAGGGAAAATTAGAATTTAAAATATGAAAAATCAGGTATACAGTACATTACTTACCAATAGCTTTGGTATAATGCCTTGCTCCAAGCAGTAATTCTGGCGCTCGATACCAGAATGTTACAACTACTGGATCCAAATCAGCTAAAGGCTTCAAAGGTGAATTAAATAGTCGGGCAAAGCCCATGTCAGCTGTAAAAAGAGGGGGAAGATACTTTAAATTTTAGCGCACAGACTGCTTACTCAGAAATGAGTGAGCTCAAATGTAACACACACTGCAAACATCCTCAGTCTAACTTTAAAAAGTTCCTTCTAAGCTTGTTTCTAAAGCATGGTACAGAAAATGCAGCATTATTAAACCATAGCTAACACACTTTTGATCATGCAGGTTCTGAATCAAGCTGATCATTCCTCAGAAAGTTGGGAAATCTGGTGTCCAGCCCAACAGAAAAACAGCACAGGGCTTTATATATGGGAAAAGAAGGCAGGTGTATACTAGGCTGAAAAGATTTCCTGTTTTTAGAAACCAGTCCTTTATTAATCTGACAAAAATAATTCAGCTCTTAGGAACTAAGGCAGCAAAGCACCTGGTGCATTTCCATCTCTATTATCAGAGAAAACTGATATAGAGGCTGTTACTGATTGTAGCTGAATTGCATTTACGCTTAGATGGGAAGAATTCCCAATTCCTGTTGTATTCTCTTGCCTCAATACTTTTCACCTATTAGGAAGAATTTACAAATGAAACCTGGATTGTTTGCACCCACACTCAAATAGCAGAGAAGTATTTCACTTCTGTAAGAAAAACTATTTCATATAGTTTGAGTGTAGGTGCGAACATACAGCTCGTTATTTTACAAATTCCAACAGACCTGAGGATCTGAGGTTGCAGTTGTAGACCATACAAAGAACTGAGCCAGCTTTAAGCCTGTGAAGCCTGTGCATTATTAAGGAGCAAGGTTCCAGATCTCATTTTCACCATTCATTCATCTCCCTTTGTCCTACTAACAAGCATGTGTGCCTATTCACAGCCCTATTTAAAACTGTATTATGCTTCATTTTAGACGTTGGAAACAATTTAATTTTTTTTATCTTAGAAGACAAGAAACATTTAGCTGCTGGAGGAAAAAACGCAATAGCTCCAGAAGAGAAGGGTGAGTGGGAAGTACAGTGTTTATATTCAAATACATGTGTTTTGTGTGTGTGCTTTAATGCTTAAACAGTAGAAGTCCAAACAGAATTTTGTTGTTGCTTCTGTTGTCAAAATAAGGCAGTGCGTCTCTTCAGCTTTATTATACTTTCATGAGTCAATCTTGCCATTCTTGACACTGGATAGGTCAAGTGAACTGGAGAGGTCTCTTTCACATCCATCCATGGAGTATAACCATTTTGGGGAGCAATCAATTAGTTTGAAATGTTGTACACAGCTGTAGCATGCAAAAGTAGCAGGTAGTCAATTTCCAATAAGGGAAAAGCTGTCTGCATCACAAGAAGCGGCACTTCAATTAACGCCAAATACGTTTGGAGGCCGACCTACATTATAGCCATGGTTTGCTTACAAAAGGACCTCAATCTGCCAGTGTTAGTACTCTTATATGTTCACAAACCTTTTAAAAAGTCATGTGCTCAACACTGGTCTAATTCTATTCCTTTTGAACTTCATATATAGGGCCACCAATGAGGGGGGGGGAACTGCTTTTGGCAGACAGTTGATCAATAGACTTGTATAATCAAAAGAATGTACGGAATTTTGAGAATTACAAAACAATTCATCTCAGATCATAGGAGCCAAATCCTATGGTCTGAGGTCCCTTTGCCTCCCCTAAAATATTAGAGGGAGCTGCCCCTCAAAGTTGATGGCCATTGTCATTCAAATAGTGTGTGTGCGCCATGTCATGTGATTGATTATGTGGGGCTGGGCTTCCCTGCCCCTCCCCAATATTTTATTCAAGTTGGCACCCCATCTCAAATGATTAGTCAGAGGACAGGAAAATATACGCCTTTAACATCTGCTGGTACAAACACTTACATCTTTAGGAAACCAACATACTTCCGCAATATGCTGGATCATACCATTATGCAGATTTTACTGCTACATTAGAGTTTCATTTAATTATTTTTTAAAGAACATTTTTATGGAATATGGAATCTCTGTCAAAAGAAGCTCCCCCTACAAAAATTTGTCCATTAAAAATGCTGTTTTAATTTCCTTCAAGCAATGCTTATGAGCTTTTAAAATTTGTCTCCCATCCCTGAATAATCTATCTACCCTCTCAATAGCACTTTATACAACTGTTACTAATGTTCGTTTTATTATTGATATTTATATAATTCAGTACTATTGTAAAGTAACATTTTTAGAGGCAAAGGGGTCCTTCAGTTTTCTCCATCCAGCATTAACAAATTTTACCTCTTTTCATTTTATGGGGTTTTATGTGTGATCCAGAAAGTATTAACCTGGTCAGCTGCACCTTTAGAACATTCTATCTTAAATGCTGCACTGGGACTTATCAAAGATATAAACATACCAATTTTTACTCTTCCTCGCTCAGGACCTTCACCCATAACTAAAATATTAGCAGGTTTCTGTGGAAAAAAAATACAATATATATACCAAGATAAACCTAAACATTTGTGCCTAAAATTAGCAGTTTTATTTTTCCAATTTTAAACCAAAATGCAGTGGAATGTCATTAATAGTGCATGTGGATTATTAGTTTGCTGTAAGTTCATACAATTGACCAAATCAATTTTCTTCCCCATCTTACATTTTCTCCCTCTTAGAAGAGCTTCCTTTCAATAACTTTCCACACCATGCTCTTCTCTCAGATGAGCAATGTCATTACAGAATTCACCTGGGAAAAATGCTGGCTCACTTATTTCCAGTATTGGCCAATTACAAAAAGCAATCAACCAAATATTTTGCATATCTTCTTAGATGTCACTATATGAACATTTAGATTCTACACAAAACTTTTACATTTTGCTCTTAGTGTATCAATTCAGCCACTATAAGAGTGGCTTATAAGAGTTTATTCTGAAACTATCACATCTACAAAGGCAATGTTTATAAGAATTGCCTTTGCAGATGTGGTAGTTTCAGAATCATTACGTGAGAAGGAAACAATGGTACAATTGCTTTTGAAGCTCTACAGAGCTACACCAAAACTATTTTTGCTGTTTTCTTAGGTTTATAAATCTATATAAAATAACCATTAACCATCAAATTTAGCCAAGGATGATGTGTAGAGTAGTAGATATCCAGTTCAAGCCAATTTCAAGAAAACAAACTACTTTTTCTGAAAAAAGGCTGGCATCAACAGCTCAAAGCACAACACTTTGGGCTATTATTTAAGTATGTAGAAAAGGATTTGCTCCATCTGATCAATACTGTCATGTGAAGTAATTATGTAAACACCTAACTGTGATTTTAAGCAAGCATAAAATGTATGCCAGACAAGTACTTCAAGAAAGCTTTGATAGATGAATGAAAACATCTTTGATAGGAACAGAAGTATTCTAGTACAATCACAGACACATAAATGTGTAAAGAACAAATTCAAAAAAGGGTATGACTCTGGACAGGTTTAAAGATGGCGACAAGGCAGTAAGTTACACTAAGATGTGTGCTCTTAGCCAGGGAAAATATATAAATTACTTGTGGCACTTTCAGGCCATCAGTCTCTTGTAAGGACTGGTGCAAGATATTTATGAACAAACAGAGCAGAATATGCTGAATTCTCTTTGATCTAAATGGAAAGAGATCTTATCTGCTAACACGGTGCGTTTTTGGCAAAAGCAGTATCCAAAAAAGTGTCATCTCCGACTTTATTTATGGCTGGATGCTAGTGTGATGCCATTACTGAATATATTAAGGGGGCCGATTTGGGGATTCTGGAAGATTGTCATGATTTATTCTCTCACATAATTTCAGTATGCATTTTTGACAACTTTGAGCCTTAAGAATGTCACGTTGTCTAGGTAATTATTTCAAGAAGGTCAGCCTGTGCTGCAGCTCTCAATTCCACCTCTCTCCTCTGCATTGCTGCTAATGACACTGAGCATGGCTCGGGGAATGTGCTATGCAGGGAAGCAACTGCAGGCTAAATTAATCTTATTTTTCCCCTCTTTTGAGTATCACTAAATCCATGGGATCATGTAGAAGTGAATTTCTCAGCATTGTGGATCTGTACATATTCCAGGTTTTCAAATATTAGGGAAGGAGAGTCAATAGCAAGTTTGCATCAAAACCTTAGCTTTTACACTATGGCAAAGCTGTATGCTTAATTCCTTGTAACAATCTAACCACCTTTTACTAAAAATATGGGAAAATTACTGTACTTGGGTGGAACACAGCTTGCTTCCTTTAGAGTGCATTTACACTTGCTTACAAAGTTTCATATAAGTCTGGTCCAGAATCACTTGCTGTTCAATAATAGTAATCTGCCAGTATCATCAACCTACCATGATACAAAATACAGTTACAGTGGGAGCTATTCTATTGCTATATCAATCAATCAGTTACTTCAGATGTAAACAAAGACACCAAAGTAATCATTTCTATATACTTCTGGCCTGGAACCTCTAGTCAAGGATCCTCAGACACCCAGAACCTCTACCCCTACTAAGCTGTTTCCAGCTGCAAGCATTCAACAATCTCTGGCTAGTAACAATTCAATCTGCCACACTGCGGCAACTTCTAGAAAAATTAAGCTTACCCAGATGCTTAGAAAGTTGATGTCATTTTAATCTGTTCTAGTATATTTTGGATGTTTTAAAGTAGGGTTGTGATTTTTCCTTGATCTTGCTGATGTTTCTTTTGTAAAACGTTTTGAAGTGTGTGGTTTGTTTTTTTTTTTTGTTTTTTACAGTCAAGAGGTATCTAAGTTTTATTAAATAAACACACACGCACACAAACACAACTTCAAAAAGGAAAAAGCAGTGTGAACCCAAAATGGCAGTATCAACAAAGTACTGTCTCAGAATGGAAAAATATTTTCTTCTCAATACAAAAACCAATAGCAGTTCATTTTTCTACTCTCTTGCTTGCTAACTTCAGTAGTCCTAAAGGAATTCAATTGTGGCACTTGCAGTCTACTCCTGTTCACTGCTCTGGAAAGCCAGACATGCCTTCTATGAGGATAATCCATTTCATTCTTCCGCTGCCCCAGTTCTCCACCTTCCCCACCCGTCAGCACTTTGCATTCTGTGACACTGAACGTAGTTCACTTTCACTAGGCTGTTTGGTGGGAATTGCCCCCCCTTAGGCCCCCCATTTTGTTTTTATGCTGTAAACCTTGGAGTATATCAAGAGCCCCCCGCTCCCCGTTGCTCTGCTTTGGCTAAACAGCATGTGAGTTTGCTACTGGTATTAATACACAATAACAACAGGTGTGGGATCACTTATCCCAACGTTACAAATTTGGAAAATTAGGGTGAGAGAAAATTTGTCATCATACTTTAAATTAATCCAGCACTTTAAGCAACGTAAGAACTTAGTTCACAGAAAGGAGGAGGAAGACCAACATGGCACACAGAAAGAGTAGCTATGAGGGAAATAAGCTTAATGATGGAGCAGCATGGAATAGGAACACCATAAAATAGTAAAGAGAAACTGGTGAGAACCAAGATAAAAGCTTAACTATAAAGAATGAAGATGTTAAAAGTCATTAAGTAAAAGATATATGCTATAGATAGCACCAGGCTTTCCACTAACATACAGTGTTATCAACTAATTAGAGAACACAAGTAAGTAGAATTTTTGAAGCACAATAATAGGTTTTTAGTTGAATATTTTTAAATATGCCTACTGAAAAAAATAAAATAAAAAGGTACATGGTACAGAAATGCTGCACCTACACAAATACAAAATATACTATATTTTGTTTTGAAACCAGATGCTTTAGCTTGGTGAGAGTTTACTTATACAACTTGAAGCAACACAGAATATTAAAATCAGCATATAGTGCAACATGAAAGGCTGTCACTTTGATATGAGATTACAGATCACAGGAAATAGGTCACATGAATCTTCTAGACAATTACATTTCTAAGGACTAAAAATGCTATGGAAAAATAATTCCCCCCAAGTTAAACCAATGCTTCAATTTTAATAAGTATAAATAAACCAAAGGACTAGTTATATGGAAAACATGGGGCTAAGCCTTGAGCCAAAAGCAGCTTGGATATATCTGATCTGTTAAATGAATTTTTGTAGACATACATTTGAGGAAAATTAATTTTTATTCTGAGTTTAACTAGAGCTTCTGCATATACTACAAAATCCTAAATAGTCAATTGGCTAAATCCAATACGTACAATTAAAGTATAACTTAATTTTCTAGTACTTGAAAAAGTCTGAATAGCTAAAGACAAATACTGTCTGGCTTACCTAGTTAAAAAATTAAGATGTGATTTCTTGTCTCAAAGCCTGATTCCCTCAATGAGCTTTTATTTGTTTGTGATATTAATGGTCCTGGACCATTAAGATAAAAACAAATTTCTAATATTGTGAGTACAACCTGGATTGTTTCAGTCAAAGACCAATTATGCACTGCCCATCACAGTTACTTTCTTGTTTGATCACAACATATTTGCCATTCGATCCAAGCCTTGCCCTTCAAAGCAGGATTGTTTCCAGCTCTGTAGGCTTACTGTTAAGTCCAGAAAAAGCAAAGCCTGCCTAAGTTTTTTAATGAACTGGGCAGAATTCAACTTTACTGTCTTTCAATGCAAACTGTATTAAATCCCACCCAAAGTGAGCATACAACTAAGGCATTCAGGTCCTTAAGGATTTCAACAGAACACAGCTAATTAGAACTCTACTTAGGTGGCATGGCTGCTGAATCAGTTGAAACAACATATTCCCAGGAATGAAAACTTGTGGTATGGACCATCATTTCCAGTCAAGTAAATTAAGGACTATATGAGGCATATTTGTGGCACATCCAATTATTTTATAGATTAGTTCCACCCACTCTGTTCAGGGCTTTTGCCATTTTAATCTTCATGCTTAATACTTTCTCTCTTCATTCCTTGTAGTGAAAACTTGGTATGATTCAAACTATACACTGAAGATTTACTACTGCTCATACTTCAGAGGTCAAGAACTTGTTAGTAATCTAGCCTTTCTTGTTTGGCTGTATATCACTAGAATATGGTTGGACTGTTAAACTTCTGGGTGATACTCTACCAAAATTTGCTCAGAGTGGACCTAACATCAGGTTCATTAATTTAAATGAGTTTGCGCAGAGTAACGGTTAGTTGAATACTACCCTCAGTCTTCAAAATATTTTACTAGAGATGTGGAAGTTGAAGAAGCAAAGTTAGTTTGTACCTACATACCAACTATCTATTAACTTCTGATATAGTACAATATATATTGCAGTGCCTCTCTGCCTTTCCTACCCTGCGGGGAAGCACAGTTTCCACATCATTTTTATAAGCAGTCACAAAGCTCTCTGAATGAAGAAGCAGTCTCTGGCAGATTACACACACAAAGACAGCCTGATTTCTAAGAACTGCCTAATGAATTGTAGCCACAAATCTTATAGCGTGTGGAGAACATTATGTCTTGGAAAAACTAGTTCCAATACTTGGTGACTGCATAGGTTAACACAGACAGAAAGGGAAAACTTTAGATGAAATTTATGAACACCAGCAGAAATGAATATAGCTAGACGGGTTCAACTACAATCTTAGGGTGGGTTCTGAAATCCAAGATTTGCTCCAAATGTGCAAAAATGTCACCAACTGCTAAGAGTCGTAAGTAAGTTTTTGCACCAATTTAAGCCTTGTTTACTAATTCAAAGTTTAGAGACTGCCAATCCATGCTTGGTGTGTTACTGTGCTCTATTCTAATTTTAGAGTTTCATCTGATGATTATTTTGCAAGAGGCAATGCAGCCTATTTCTTGTATATAATTTCATCACATGGGTGATATTGGTCATACAAAATGGCCAGGTATATATAAAATGAGCAAGAAGTTCCAAGCTCCAAATGCTGTTTTATGGATTTGGGACTCAGCAGCAGTTCTCTAAATCCCCTCCTTCAATAACTTTTTCTTGCTCCTATGGTTGCTTTGCAGCACTTCTAAACTTCAAATGAGCAGAGGCCACCAGTACGTTTCATAACAGCCCAATAGAGATGGCTGCTAGTCTAGACCATACTCAAAACAACTGACCTACTAGGTTCTAATAAAGTTACCCATCTCTTGAGCCATCCACTTCCGTTTTCCACATACTGTACTGGCAAATATTTACAATGGCAAACTTTGGTTTCTGATTAATAATTTCATGCATGATAAAATTACTTTGATAGAAACAGGTATCCACTTTTGGTACTGTTTGAGCAATGGCTGTTGTGACGACCCGTGTCCCACTCTGCCTTACTATCACTGCGACACAGGAATCCAGAGGGGAAAACACCCACCCTCTGGTCCTGCCGCCTCAAAATAAACCCCCTTTTACTAATGGGTTTCTTAGTAAGGAGAGCCTTCCAGCTTGCGTGGCCTGGTACCTTAAGAAACTCTAGGCTGTCCCCCAGGAATAACCTCTTGCCTCCAGTAAAGGGTCTCCCTCAGTTGGATTTCCCCACTGTAGAAGTTTGCCCTATGCACTCTGGCAACTTCTTGGCACCTCAGGTTACCCTTCTAAGCCTCCTCCGTGTAACTACAGGACACAAACCACTACCTCCCTGCCTGAGGTGAGTTTTGCCCTCTCTTGAGTCACCACGGCTGTGAGTCCTGGTACCTCGCTGGAAAAATACAGACGGACCTCTTGTTGGCAAAAACAGAGATGAAGTTTTATTGTGTTAAAAACATAAGTGATTCTTTAACGTGTCATTTATTAATTAGCTTTGTTCCAGTTGTACAAAATAAACTCAGTCAAACATTTAACTTTAAGTTTTCCCAGCCTCTTAACTGTCTTCATACAAGCCACCACATAACACCACACCACACCTTCCTCCCTCTCCCTCCTAACTGACCAAAACCGACACTCCCTCCTTTCAAACCGGGCACAGTCCCGCCCCCATCAGAGTTCTATGCCAGTCAGGCTGGAGGTGGGTTAACTCTTTGCCAGCCGGGCAGAAATAAACATTTTAAAAGTGCTTCAATTTGTCACATATCTCCCCCACCACAAAGACATTGCGTCGGCTTGCTCTTAACTAACTAGAGCAATGCCAAAGCAATGGGCTTGGGGTTAAAAAATACTTCAATGCATTCTATAACATTCATATTACAAAGTCAACTAAATTAACATCTCATAAACTTGTACACAGATAAACCATGTTTGGCATGTGTCAGACTATAATGCCTAAGCACAAATGTTCTGCTAGGGTTATTACCGTTTCATATAATACTTTGCACCATTCTATACCTCTCAAAAATATACCTAGACAAAGCGTCCGCTATGATGTTTTCCTTCCCACTTATGTGCTTACCCTGTGTCTATTTTATAAGTTGCTAGGCTGGTCCTCCCTGGGATGTTTGAGAAGATCTGAGCAAACTGAGCAAGGACTAATTTTAACTGCTCCTTTTGCTCTGGGGTCAGACTTTCATCGAATGACACCTCTGCTAGAGTTGTGCCCTTACTTAGTTCTCCCCACCCAGTTAAATGAATTCCTTGGGTCACCTTCCCCTTTACTTGCAACACCAACTTATTTCGGTCAAAATAAGGCTTAAGTAAGTTTACATGAAAATTTTTACATCGGTTCCCTTCCCCATCTAACTCTACCAAATAGTTCACCGCAGATATCTTCTCGACCACTTTGAAGGGACCGTCCCACGACATCTCCAACTTCTTTCGACGTCTTGTTCTTAACACGAGCACACTGTCACCAGGCTGGAAAGTTCTGTCTCTTGCGTGTGCATCATACCACTGCTTCTGTCGACGCTGTGCCTGCTGCAAGTTGTGAGCAGCTTGCTCCCGTAGCTCTTGAAGGTCGCTCTGCAGCTCCTGTAGATACGTCACAACATCAGGGCTGTCGATCTGCTCCTCCCCCGACCACGCTGCTTTCATCAAGTCTAGGGGTCCTTGTGGCTGTCGTCCAAATAGGAGTTCAAAAGGACTGAACCCTGTGCTCTCCTGTGGCACTTCGCGATAACCAAATAGGAAGTGTTGCAGCCTCTCATCCCAGTCGTTAGGATGATTGATGGAATAGGTTTTTAGCATCCGGCTCAGGGTCGAATTAAATTTCTCCGTCAAGCCATTCGACTGCGGATGGTAAGCCGTAGTTTTAACATGCTTAATTCCACAAAGAGTTAAAAGCTCTTCCATGGTCTTGGACGTGAAGGATGTCCCTAAATCTGTTATAATTTCTTTGGGGAATCCCAGCCTTAAGAACACCGACATGAGGGCTTTTGCTACAGTCTTGGAATCAATGTCCTTTAGAGGTATTGCTTCTGGATAGCGCGTAGCATAATCCACGAGGCATAAAATGAACTTATTCCCCCTTTTTGTAACTCTGGAGATAGGCCCGAGGATGTCCACTCCTACTCTGGAAAAGGGCTCAGTAATTACAGGAATAGACTGTAACAAGCCTCGCGTTTTGTCCGCTCTTTTGCCTGCTTTTTGGCAGATCACACAGGACTTGCAATACTCTTGGATGTCCTTGCCCATCCCAGGCCAGTAAAATCTTGCTTGGATTCTATCACTAGTCTTTCTAATGCCTAGATGCGCTGCTGAGGGTGCGTCGTGTGCCATTTGTAGCACTTGCAACCGGTAAGCTCTTGGCAACACTAACTGTTTCTTCCTTTCCCAAACCGCAGCAGTTTTCCTCCTCCTAGAAATTCTATACAGTCTTCCCTCAATGGTGGTAAATAAGCAGGGGTTCTCCACAGTTACTTCTGCAGTAGGACTTTGTGCTTTACCCCACAGCTCTTTTATAGTTTCATCCTCTTTTTGATCACTCAAGAATTGGGCACCGTGCTCCTGGACCACTGGCACGCTAATCAGCCCTTCATCCTCACCAGGCTCTATGGGTGACTCTATAACTGCAGGAGGATTACTCTCAGTGACTTGAGACTGTGACCTAGTTATCACTTGAATACGGTGCTTCTGACTAGCTAGGTCATTCCCTATTAAAAAGGGTACCTCCAATTCATTTAGGATTCCTACTCTCCATTTGCCACAAAATCCTTTGTAGGTAATATCCACTTCAGCTAATGGTACTTCAAAATGTGGGCCCCATATGCCTTTTAAACTATAGGACTGACCCTTGAGGTACTGCTCCTTTGGAACAAATTGTGATTTGACCAGTGAGACTTCTGCTCCTGTGTCCCTCAAACCTAAAAAAGACTGACCATTTAATTCAATTGGCTCCATGTAATCTTGGTTGCACTCCTGCTCAGCCCTCCAGACCTGCAAGACCTTAGAAGTAGTCTCAGCTGGACGGTCTGCTTTCTCTGAGCCTTCTGTCTGAGGCGAGCTATTTTCCTGTGACTGCATTACCAGTTTTACTTGTTTAGCTGCAGTAGGTGTAGTTTGCGACTTAACCAGCAGGGGGCACCTGGCACGTACATGGCCCTCACGATTACAGAAAAAACAAGTGATTTTCTTAGACCCTGTCTTGTCAGAAACTGATTCCCTGACAGGAAAATTTTCTTGCCTGTCTTTAATTTCTCTGTTTCTCCATGGATTACCCTTCTGTGAGTGTTTTGGGAATGCTATTTCATTGAAATCACCTTGTAGTTCGTCTAAGACCTCGGCAACCTGTGCCACAGTTTTCAGTTTTTTATCCCTCAAGAACCAACGTAAATTGCTAGGGATTTGCTTGAAAAATTGTTCTAAACAAATTAATTGTTTTAACTCATCAAAGTTCTTCACTCCACTCCCTTGAATCCATCTGTCAAGTAATTTATCTAAGCGGCTAGCTAGTTGGGCATAAGTCTCTTTATGTTCCTTTTTTGCCTCACGAAAAGCCTTTCTGCTTTGTTCAGCCGTGAGCCCACATCGAACCCTGACTCTTTGCTTAAATACTTGGTAACTTGACAGCTCTTCTTCCCTCAGGTCAGCATAAATTTCACTTAGTATCCCACAAATTTGAGGTCTTAAATAAAGCATCCAGTTCTCAGGTATTTGAAATTCCACACAAACGCGTTCGAAGGTAAATAGAAACGATTCGACATTATCGTCTTTTCCAAATTTGGGGAACCTTTTTAAATTAATTGCGATACTATCATTATTAACTGGACTCTGAGTTAATTCTGATCGCAAACGTATCTCTTCAAGCCTCATTCTGTCCTGTTCTAATTGTGCCCTTATCCTCTCTGACTGCATTCTCTCCTCAGATGCCATCTTTTCCCTCTCAGCTTCAATTCTAGCTTTTTCCCTCTCACTTTCAGCTTCAATCCTTGCTTTTTCTCTCTCACTTTCAATTCGGGCCATCTCAATTCGTAGTTTCATAACTTCTACCTCAGAACCTGGGCTTCCCTCAGCCCCTTCCATTCTTTCATCTCCTTTTGCCTCTCTGGGTTTTCTTACGTGAGTCATTTTCCTCACAGGAAAATCCTGACAGACTCAAACCAAACTAGGCGCGTGAGCTTTGAATTTCGATCACGACGCTGCCACCAAAAATGTGACGACCCGTGTCCCACTCTGCCTTACTATCACTGCGACACAGGAATCCAGAGGGGAAAACACCCACCCTCTGGTCCTGCCGCCTCAAAAATAAACCCCCTTTTACTAATGGGTTTCTTAGTAAGGAGAGCCTTCCAGCTTGCGTGGCCTGGTACCTTAAGAAACTCTAGGCTGTCCCCCAGGAATAACCTCTTGCCTCCAGTAAAGGGTCTCCCTCAGTTGGATTTCCCCACTGTAGAAGTTTGCCCTATGCACTCTGGCAACTTCTTGGCACCTCAGGTTACCCTTCTAAGCCTCCTCCGTGTAACTACAGGACACAAACCACTACCTCCCTGCCTGAGGTGAGTTTTGCCCTCTCTTGAGTCACCACGGCTGTGAGTCCTGGTATCTCGCTGGAAAAATACAGACGGACCTCTTGTTGGCAAAAACAGAGATGAAGTTTTATTGTGTTAAAAACATAAGTGATTCTTTAACGTGTCATTTATTAATTAGCTTTGTTCCAGTTGTACAAAATAAACTCAGTCAAACATTTAACTTTAAGTTTTCCCAGCCTCTTAACTGTCTTCATACAAGCCACCACATAACACCACACCACACCTTCCTCCCTCTCCCTCCTAACTGACCAAAACCGACACTCCCTCCTTTCAAACCGGGCACAGTCCCGCCCCCATCAGAGTTCTATGCCAGTCAGGCTGGAGGTGGGTTAACTCTTTGCCAGCCGGGCAGAAATAAACATTTTAAAAGTGCTTCAATTTGTCACAGCTGTGCATATACAAATAAATGCAGCCTTGAATTAGAAACAAATAATAAATCCTTCCTCACAAGCTGATAGGGCATTGAACACAAAGGTTAATCCAGTCAACAGTAGGCTCAGGACTCAGATGGAGGGATGAAACAAGCTCTTATGCTCTCCAGGGATTCACACATAGGCACCATGGCCACAGTGGGCTGGATCAAACATACACCGTCCAACTGTTTACTCCAGCACCCAAGTTTGCTTGAATATTTTAGCCCACCAGAGATTAATATTATGTAGGGACAACACTGTAACCTGTTTATATTGGCACTGCCTGAAACATCTATTGGGCAAAGGAATGAAAGAATGTGGTAACAATGAAGTACCTTTCTATCCAATGAAAGGGCCTGGCATCCAGAAAAACAGAGAAGTCCCCCCCACCTACCCCAAAATATGATCTTATTGGGCTTCCACAAGGTAGGTTGATGCTCATTAGCTTAGGAAAATATACAAGTCTGTGGGGGAGGGTCTTCTGTGGCAATTAGGCAAAACAATACCACCATGTTCAGAGGCACTAAATTTCAGACTGCCAGATGCTAAGGGCAAACATCATAGATGGCTATCTCTACCATCCTGATTGTGAATCTTTAAGAGCTATCTGGCTAGCAATTGCCATATAGAGCAACAGCAATAAACTGTACCAGGAAGGGGAAGTTGTGGTCCTCCAGGTGTTCTGAACTACAACACCTATCATCCTTTATCTTTGACCATGTTGGCTAGGGCTGATAAGAGTTAGAGTTTAATAACATCTGGAGGGCCACAGGTTCTCCATCCCTGAACTAGACAGCTCTCTGGTCTGACCCACTAAGCCAATTCTTACATTCTTAAAAAGCTTCCACAGAAAATTAGACTTGTTAAATATTTTCCCCCAAAAATCTGAGAGTTGCAAATATGCAGTCATGCTTAATTTTGCTCTTACTGTGCTTTGTTTGCTAATGAGGCAATGCAAAAGCACCTATGGGAAGAAGCTATTTTCTTTTCCAGGTAATAGAAATACACACTATTCACTAGACATTTATAGTGCCAAATTATGAATTAAAACAAATCGTTAGTGCCTCAGTACCTGATAACCTCTATGAAACTCCACCACTACATATAAGCCTTATACCCATTTGTAATCCCCACTGTAGATCTACTTACCAAATCCCTGTGTAACACCCAGTTAGCATGTAGGTAATGAATACCATCTAGGATTTGATATAATAGAGATTTCACCATTCCCCGAGGTAACTGAACTGGCTTCTTGTTTGCTTTAGAAGCTCTGTGAAACTTTATTATGTGCTGAAAAATAGAAAACAAGCATAGTTAATAATGACTGGTACAAATATTTTGATGCAATGCTTCAGCAAATAAAATCCTCCAGAGTTCATTAACCAGTATGGCATTTCTTGGGATTTGAACAAAATCATGTATAATTCTCCACAGAATTAACCATCCCCCATTTAGTTAAGCACTGTGTTCTTGTTTAGTGCTTTAGCTTCATATTACTATTATCTTCTCATCTTAATTTTATCTATCTTGTATACCACATTGTGTTAGTATTACCGTATACCCTCCTCACACTCACAAACACTTTGCCATCTTTTGATTGTTTAATAGGGTGTTTTATTATTTTTAATAAGATTTGAATAAAGCTTTTTCATAATACAATAAAAGAAACTAATCTAAACAAAAACAAAAACAGAGAGACCATATCTTGAAGACTTCATTCTAAAATTTCTCCATTCACACTCTAAAGATGTGAATATAACCATGTTAAAGAATGAAAAAATATTCATACGGTAAAGGTCAAATATATACCTGAAACATGATTTGTTCAGGAGCTTCACAAGCAGACCTGCACACATTTATAATGTTATGAATCTATGCATTTCCACCTCATCAACTGTACAGCCATTTTTCACTCATAAACAAAAGCTTCCAGCAAAATTTAAGTCTAAAAGAAAAACACTTTTAAACAATTTGTTAGTCCATCTCTTTATAATTTCATCCATCTTGACAATCTGACCCAAGCTTACTGGTAGCAATAACAATAATAAAGTCTTTTAAAGTTCATTCATCAGGGATCAGATTTCCTTTAACTTCTTTGGATACTGCATACTTATTGTTTACAACATTTCTCATCTGATCCTTGAAACTAAGGCTCCAGTTAAAATCTAAGAATTATATTTTATAAGACTGACTACTGTAAAAATCGAAAAAGAGAAGTAAGACTTTATAAAGAACCACTATGAAAGCTATTAACATTTTCCTCAGGGCCTTTGTGAGGAAGAGCACACACAAAGCATGCAGGAGGTAAAAAAAAAGTGTTCTTATGTTTGCATCCATACATTATGCTGGAATTGCCAAGTACCATGCAACTATGGACAGACAGGTGTCTAAATTGTGGGGTATACAACCAACATACTTAAATCTAATTAATGCATGAAGGCCTGCCAGGCTTAGCTAGGTCACACTCCCTCAACCTTGGGAGAAAGGGCTACCAAACTCATTGTTCTCTTTTGCCTTTCCACCATGTGAACCCCACCAGTAAGAATGTTTAAGCTGGATGCTCCAAGCTTAGACTGTGTGGCTTTAGCAAGCCATCTTTGTGTATCTGTAAAAATAATTTAGAAACCCATACCATTTTGGAAACTAGTTGTGCTGCCTGTTTTTTATTGCTGCTGCATGGAAAAGAACATGAATCTGATCTTTGAGGAGTTTCTAAGTAAACTATTCTTAACTTACTAAATGTGTGGTTTATTTCTATGGTAAGGGAAGTGGAGAACTTTGGAAGAAATTTAAAAGGGGTTACTTTGAAGGTCTAACAGCCTGTATTTCCACAGTTTACTTTGCTGCATGTTTTGTGATTTTAAACATCTGCTGGGGCTCTCTCACCAAAGAGTAACGTATTTTTCTCTGTATAAGACGCCCCCATGTATAAGACCAGGGGTCTGGTACACTGTCCCTCAGACCTTGTGGGGGTTGGACTATTTTTTTGGGGGGGGGGAAACTGAACAAATTCCTATGCCCCACAAATAACCCAGAGATGCATTTTAAATAAAAGCATACATTCTACCCATGTAAAAACACCAGGCAGGCCCCACAAATAACCCAGAGATGTGTTTTAAATAAAAGGACACATTCTACTCATGTAAAAACAAGCTGATTCCCAGACCGTCCGCGGGGCGGATTTAGAAGGTGATTGGGCCGGATACGGCCTCCAGGACTTGGTTTGCCTACCCATGTATAAGACAATCCCAATTTTAAAAAAAACTTAAATTAAGGAATCAAAATTTAAAACACCTGAGATTGACCAAACTTGATGAGCTTTTTGGGGGAATTTGCTAAGGGAGGCAGCCAGGCAAGGCGAGGGGGGTGGAGGCGGGCGATCGAGTGACTGATAGCTAGAGATAGGGAGCGGGAGGAGGAACAAGAGCCGAGTAGGGCATGAAGAGGGCAGAAGCCAAGCAGAAGCGGAACAAGCAGCTGAGGCGCTGGACTGTATTTTTTCATGTATAAGGCGACCCCCATTGAAAGTAATGGAAAGTGGATTAATCTGTTCCAGACGGTCCGCGGAGTACTTAAACTGAAGTGTTCATAAACTGAAGCGAACTTTCCCATTGAAAGTAATGGAAAGTGGATTAATCCGTTCCAGGCGGGTCTGCGGAGTACTCAACCTGAAGCGTACTTAACCCGAAGCATGGGTGTAATTGGTTCCGGAAGTCTGTTCATAAACTGAAGCGAACTTTCCCATTGAAAGTAATGGAAAGTGAATTAATCTGTTCCAGATGGGTCCGCGGCGTTCGTAAACTGAAAATCCGTAAACCGAGGTGTTCATAAACCGAGGTTCCACTGTATTCCTTAACAAATTACTACTAAAAACCAACATAAATGAGGCTCCTCAAAATAGGGTCCAGCAACTGGGTCAATTAAGCCCTTTGAAGGATGGTTTTAGAGCTGCTTAGGACTTGCTTAAGAACAACTTTCAGGGACTAGAAGGCAGAATATAAGCCCCAACCACATACATTCCCTTCTCCAAGTCATCCCTCTGGCCAAACCATAGCTGTCAAGTTCTCCCTTTTTTTTACGGGAAATTCCCTTAAGCTGAATAGGCTTCCTCGCGAGAAAAGGGGAAACGTGACAGCTATGGGCCAAACTAGCTGCTGACCCCGGCTCAAAGAAAACATCATGTAATTTTTGTGCTCATTAATACTTGGCACCAACTTCTTTTCTTTTAGGCACAAGCAAAAACTTCACCAGGCACTGAAAAGTATTTCTAGGGTCCTATTATTATTTTTTAAAGAGACAACACCAACACCAACACCAACGGTTAATTGTGTTGTTATATGCTGATTGTTTTGTCTACATTTATTGATGTTTATTTAACACATTTTAAGGCAGTGTGATTCTTCATGTTCATAGTCTGTGACATTTAACTGAATGCTTAAATATGCTTAAATATACAGTGGAATGCTTAAATATACAGTGGAAACGAGGAGAGCTTCCCCCACAGAAAACTGCCATGTTTGAGGCAATGTGTGTAGTTGCCCCAAATCAAGGACAAATGCGTATTTCAAAGAATGAAAATTAAAGTAACACTGTGTACTATGGAATGGTTTACACATCACTGGGGTCTTTTTCTTTCCTTGTAGCATGCTTCAGAGATGAGCAATCTGTTGCAGTACCAATTTATTGGTTTCCAAACAATAGTACCCATAGCCCATTACCTGCTAACAAACAGACTTCCTTACCCAAAGGTCATGTTCCGCATAGTCAAAGAGAAGCCACACTTTTCTATCAGCATGAGACAGAAACACTTTTTGCAGAGAAATTACATTTGGATGTTTCAGCTCCCGAAGCAGCTGTAAAACAAATTACAAATTAGGAAGGTGTTCACACAGAAGCCAGAAAATAGAATCAACAATTCTTTTTATGATTTTAAAAGTTCTTTAAATAAGCTGCTTTTTCAGAATTAATATTTGATGTTCTTAATCCACAACAAAGAATGAACAAAAGAAAAGAAAAAAGAATATGGGCTTCATTTTAATTAAGGAGGTATAAAGAGTTTATGTCTATAAAGACATAAACCAGACTACAACTAGGTCAAATATACATCCCTCAAGATGCAATGATGCTACTGAAATTATGCTTATACGAATCATGGCATTATGCACTAATCAACTGCATTTTCCATATACCAGCACACAAAGCTCCTGTATAACAAATCAGACAATTGTACACACTAACTGGCAGAAACTCTCCAGGGTTTCAGACAGGGGTCTTTCCCAATCCTACCTGGAGATGCAGCGAATTGGATTGTATTTTAATATAAAGCTTTTAGATGCAATATATACTTGATCTTCCACATATGAAAATGTGTTGCGTGTGGCCATAACTGAAATTATATTCACTAATGAAAAAGGCTTAATTTACCATTAAAATTACTTACTGCTATTTCTCTGCATGCAGACATAGAAATGCCAGTACCTTCTATTTGCTTTAGAGCGTAATCTTTATCATCTTTCCTGTGAAAGAGAGAACAATCTTCAAGAAATGCACTGTAAACTCAAAAGTAGCCTTATGAGCACTATTTAGAAGCAATCATACAATTAAGTGTTTGAAATGGGAACAGATACCAAGCAAGTATAGGGAAAAATATTTAGAGTTGAATTTTAAACTGAATACGTGAGAGTCCAATCCAACCACAAAACTTCCCACCCCAGAAGGAAATATTTGTCCTGAAAACACTTATACTGAATCATTCATAATTTTCTAACAAATAAAAGCAAAACAAAAGCAGTGCATAGACGAGTTTTGTGGTCATCTCTGCTTTTATTACGGTAGCAATGCAGTCTCTCATTTTCTAAGCGCTTTGACTTCATAGTTTTCTGGTGTAGCATTTAAATTGGGTTTCATAACAGAACACTTACCACACAGGTCATTCCAGGAATTCAGCTTTTGCAATGTTAAGATATTTAATAGCTTTCACAAAGTCAAAGTTTGATTAGGGAACTAACCTAGGTAAGAATGGGATAAATTTGTCTAACTGGGGTCCAGGGAACAGATGCTGCTGCATTGCTGAGACAGGGTGGGTGTGGAATCAAATGATGAATTGATTCCCAGTCACTCAGATATAAACACATACTTTAAATTGCCTCAGAAGTAAACAAACTGGTTCTGCAAAATTTAGTTGCATCTTTGCTCACATTTTATGGCATATGCTTAAACTTCATCCCAATATGGCCTAGATCCAGAAATCTAATGAGTGTGACTCACAAGTCACTTTGTTGGGGACAGGAAGTTATTTGCTCATTTTCTCTTCTTCTTTTAGCCCCCAAAGGCTAGGAGACCCTTTAGGACAGTGTGGAAGATGAAGGTGCTACAGGGAAACTCAGAAACACTATCACCAGAAACAGCCCCCACCCGGATCAGAAATACCTGCACAAACAGAAGGACACCTTACACCTGCAGAAAAGCAAGTCTGGATCTGACCCAATGTCTTCACACAGTACATTTCAGCAGGTTTCCAACGAAGCTAAAGTTAAAAATATTCAAGTTGGATTTGTTCCTATGGGAGGCAGTTAAGCATATGCTATCCAATGATATTTTACGGGGAGCTACAAAATGCTTGTTTAACGTGACAGCAGAGAACATAGGTAATTCTGAATGCAGGAGCCAAGTGAAGAATAATGGGCAGCAACATATGAACATTTTCTTCACACTTTATTTTGATTTTGATGTTTTTGTAGCACTTGGACATGATTTTCAAGAAGCAGTGAAGTACTGGGAGGACAAATATAAGTAATGGTCAATGGCAGTATATGGTTAAGTGTCTGGCATGAGGAGAAAACATGCTAACTTTCAAGGTGCACTGTCCCCTTTTGTAGGGACTCTGAGCAGACTAAGCAAAGTAGGTGCTCCTTCACTGTTGACTAAATAACAGCTTGCATTCATAGTCATTTATAGACTTTAGCTAGCAATAGTATTATTATTTATTAAATGTGTTATACTGCCCTTCATCCGCAGATCTCAGGGTGGTTCACAATAGTAGGAGGCTGCGCAAACAGTTTGTTGGGTTATTGGGATCACTTCCAACCCCAAAGACTGTCAACTCATTTTTCTTCCCCTAACACAGAATCCACAATTCCCAGGATTCTAAACTGGTTGCTAGATCGCAGGCTTCATATCAAATTTCACACAAAGAACCTTCGAAGACTAGCAGTTCAAAATCTGGACAACTATATGGAAAGAATACTTAATGCCACTGGAAGACATTCAGGTTTTTAATTCTGTTGGAACATTAAACCCGGTATGGTCAACCTTAATTCCTGGAAACAAGACAGCTACAAATGAATTAAAAGAAACTCAGGGTGTTGTATGTGGTTTCCCCATCTTAGCCTCACAGCAGCCCTGTAACTGAGCTCAAGAGACAGAGCAACGGATTAGAATCATAGTAAACTTTATGACTCCCACACGGTAACCACTACATCATAATGGCTCTTGCCTTTGGCAGGATATTACCAATATGTTCTAATACGCTGTTAATTAGAAAGTTGCATCAGCCTTGATTAAGGAAACATGCATTTTGGAATTTAATACTTAAAACCATTATTCTTCTCATGAAGAGGCAATAATCCAAGATAATTCTGCATTACAGCATTAAATAAAGATGTTCTCCCAGGATGTGGTCACATAGCTTGTTACCTTTCCCACCTGCCTTCAAACTAACTTTCTGGTATAAATGTAAGTTCCTCTACATTGCCTGTTACAGAAAGAAACCCTTGTGGTTTTAAAGCTGCCTTATTGAGAAATGAGATCAAAAATAGGGCCGTCTCTCAGTGCATTTTTCTGACAGAACAGAAAAGCCACAGATGTGTCACATTAAGTTTATTTACTCAGTTTGCCAAAAGGCACTACCTGAAATCACACCTGAAATTTCTGATTTTGAACAAAAAAAAATCAGGTCCCAGAGCACAGCCTGAAAGCACAGGAGAACTCTACTGTTGCTGAAGTTAAGGAGGTATCTGATCAGTGCCTCAAGAGATTGATGCCACATGTATGCCACCCTGGGTTCCAGGATGGAAGAAATGAGATATAAATGTATATTTATTAATATTAATAATTATGATTTCCTGGGTGGGATTCTGAATTTTAAATTTAATTTTAAGGACAGTATGATTGGGTATGATGGGAAAAGCATATACAACACCCTGAGCTTCTTGGAAGAAGGGAAAGATTTAAATGTACAAGATTTAAAAAACCCTTCTTCAGTGAGCCATTCTGGGTGGGGTGGCCAGGACAATACCTGTGCCACTGCTAGGGTTTGCCTCAGCAATTAATTTTAATTCCTTCTCTGGTCTTTCTAGAAGTCATGGCAAACCACAGTTGCAGCACAGGCATTGCCCAGAATTTCTGGCTCTGAGAAGGAACCCCTTGACCCCTTCGCAGAGCTCAGGCAAAGCAGCTGAGGGGGCCAGGTGGCTAGCTGGCTGATGTGGATGCAAGCAGAGTTTGAAAGCCAAGCAGTGCCTCAGCAGGTCACCTGGGCCTGGCAGGAAGGCCCTTCTGAGACCTGGGACCCTCAACCAATGCCCAACCTGGCTGTTGGCCACTGATACCAGGTCTGACCCAATAAGTGTAGTGTCGCGGTCACTCTGACCTGCACATCACCCCCGGACGTTTCACGGTCTATTGATGATGTGCCAACGACAAAATAAATACCTTCAGACACTCACACACCTCAGACCAGGATAAGGTAAAATAAAGCAAGATGATTTATTGTGTTCATAAGCTTAATGGTTGCAGTACAAATCTTAGACGTTCCAAATTACAGGTGGTTCCTATACCGGCCTATTACCTCTAAATATAAATTACCGGCCTATTACCGCTAAAGTCAACTAAATAAATATTTGTAAAGAATCACACAGCTCTGTATCCTGTCTGCCTATAATCACTATCTATTATCCACCTCAATATTAAACCAGCTCACTCTCTGCGAATAACCAACCAACTCTTAACTTAACACCAACTCAACAACCCCTCTGACTCCAGGGGTGGGGTTTTTATACTCTCCCAGAGCCCTCCCCCCTGGGTTCTCAGAGTTCTACTAAGATTAACCCTCTGCAACCTGGCTAACTTTTAAGCTGATCGCTACATGTAGGTTTAACTTGCTTCTATTCAAGCTTAATTTTAACTAGGTTATTTAGAAAAAAAAAATTATAAGCCTTTAAAAAAGCATTCATTTATCATACACCCTGCGTAATAAAAGGCAGGCACAAAGTAAGAGGAGATAAGATCAACATTATGAAAGAGAAAGGGAAAAATTTAGCATAAAATGGAGGAAAATAGGATCGTGGCCAGGACACAGAATGGTAAAGACCATTTGTTTAGTGTGTTGCATAGTGCTCTGTACAAGAGAGCATAACATGCAGGGAACCTAAAATAAGCAAGAGGGAATTATTTGCTGCACACAACCAAACTGTTAAGCTTACTTACTGCCAAAGTGCTGGTGACAGTCAACAACATAAACGGGATCAAAAGGACTAGAAGGCTTTAAAGGATATTACGTTCTATTAATGGCAATAGTATTATGGTCAGAGTACACCTACTGCATTGCAAACCAAACTTCACCTATCATGAAAACATGCCTTGAAAAACACCGAAGATGGTGCCTGAAATCAGGCTAGTGAACAGAACCTAGCAATTCCAATTTTGCTTGAGCAATATTAAGGTTAATAGAAATAAGAATATATATTATCTTACCACCAAATATTTCAAAATATTAAAAATACGTCTGCATCATACAATTATCTGAAACTAGATCCTCCTGGATACAGTGACAAGCTTGATAGGTCCTTCATCTAAATAAGAAAGAACATTAAAGTTCCTAATCATGATCATTTTCACAGATGCTGCATAAGATAATGATCTGGAATTTGAAAATTCCGTATGAAAGAGAGTAGGTCAGGCTTCCTCAAACTCAGCCCTCCAGATGTTTTTGGCCTACAACTCCTATGATCCCTAGCTAGCAGGACCAGTGGTCAGGGATTATGGGAACTGTAGTCTCAAAACATCTGGAGGGCCGAGTTTGAGGAAGCCTGTAGTAGGTCATTTAATAAGAATGAGGGCCAAACCAGGCAAGTCACCATTCACAGAATAAGCAACTGCATTAATGGCTTCTTAAAGTAATTAGCAGTGCAGGGACCCTGATCTGGATCAAGAAACTAGTGTGGGACAGGGTAGGGAGACTTTAGCCCTTTGCCCCTACTTGTGATCTCAGTCTTGATCAGTCCCTGCCCTCCACATCTGCTATTTTACTTTTTAAAAGCTGGAAATCCTGTCTTGCCTGGTTTGGCCCTGACTTCTATATGATTGGTTTGTAGCTAAAATTCTGGAAGTACCTTATGCACACGCTTATTTCAGATATGCAATTAGTTGTGTACATGTGATTTAATAGTTCAAAGTCACTGTTCATTTCATTCCTTAACACTACAGCTTTATAAAATTTATATGTTTAAGTTAAAACCCCTATATGAAGCTCAGTTTTTGTGACTGTTTTAAAGCACAAGTAACTCCATTTTAAATACAAGGTCCCAGGTTCAATCTCTGGCATATGTACAGTATCAGGCAGCCTCAGGCAGCAGCTCTAGGAAAGATATTGGAGAGCCACTGTTGTACTGGGCTAGATGGACCAATGGTCTGAGTCAATAAAATGTGTAATGTTTGGGCTTAAACTGCTAGTTGTCACAGGTGGTGGATCTGCTAAACAGATCTGCTAAGCAGTTAAAAACCAAGAAGAAGGGAGTGTAAAAAACAAACAAACAGATGGTTTTACCCTAGAGCAGGCATTCCCAAACTGCAGCCCTCCAGATGTTTTGGCCTACAACACCCATGATCCCTAGCTAGCAGGACCAGTGGTCAGGGAAGATGGGAATTGTAGTCCAAAACATCTGGAGGGCCAAGGTTTGGGGATGCCTGCCCTAGAGACAGACCCAAGGATGTGTGATGAGTATGTTTTATTTCCAGCCACTCAATTCTTAATATTGCACTGGCTATTTAAAAATACAGTAAAAGAAGTGCTTATGAACTAAATCAAGTTGTTGTGCGTCTTTTCTAAACCATCTGAAGTTAAACTGTCAAGACTGGATGAGAGTTGTTTATGGTAGTGGGGGTGGCAGCAAGGGGGCACAATCACCAAGTGTTTTAGAAGGCTGTTGGTGTTGTGTCATGACTCAACTAAAGTTTGGAGGGTTCATGACTTTAAAAAGGCCCACTCCTTACTTCCCCATTCTCAATAACTTAAGAACTGGAGGTATCAGAATACATTGTCCATTCATATAACAACTACGTAAACCAACTACAAAGCAACAAATTTGTTGCAATGGCAACTATATCAGATTATCACAGTTGTGTGCACTCAAAGCCATCTTACATGATCCTAAGATAGTCACAGAACCTGCTCTGAATGGGATCACACTGCTATCCCTTATGAATCCCTTAAGAATCAGGTCCACAGCTTGGGAGTGCTTTTAGATCTGATACCACTCCTGGATCTCCAAGAATTAACATTGGCTAGGAACACTTTATATTGGATGTGGGTGGCGCTATGGTCTAAACCACTGAGCCTAGGGCTTGCCGATCAGAAGGTTGATGGTTCGAAACCCCGTGACGGGGTGAGCTCCCGTTGTTGAGTCCCTACTCCTGCCAACCTAGCAGTTCAAAAGCACGTGAAAGTGCAAGTAGATAAATAGGTTCCGCTCCGGTGGGAAGGTAAACGGCGTTTCCGTGCGCTGCTCTGGTTTTGCCAGAAGCAGCTTAGTCACGCTGGCCACATGACCCGGAAAAACTGTCTGTGGACAAACGTTGGCTGCCTCGGCCAGTAAAGCGAGATGAGCGCTGCAACCCCAGAGTCGTTCATGACGGGACTTAACTGTCAGGGGTTCTTTACCTTTACCTTTTTAGGAACACTTTATACCAGCTTTGGCTATTATGCCAACTGCAGACTCAGTTTCCTAGACAAAAAAAGATCTGTCACTAATGCTTTTAAAACATAATGTAATTTGTTTGTCTCTGAAGAGCATTTGGAAACCTAAATGATTCAAATGTATCTGTCAAAAGTATAAACTGAAGTCTGTGTTATGGAGCACAGCATTCCACTATACTGCCTCATCTTCACTGACTCTTATTTGGTTTCCATTCAGAAAGCTAACTTTGACCTTTAAGACTCTAAACATCATTGTACCTTAAGGGTTCATCTCCTCCCATAGAAACTCCCATTCACTTAGTTCAGCATCATATCCTGTTATGTGTTCCCTTGTTATCCAAGGTGTGGTGAGTGGTTATATAAGCAAAGATACTCCTCTCTCAGGGAAATCCTTTCTAAAAGAGGGCCACTTGGTTTCTTAACTGCTTGGCTTTAAGGGACTACAAGTATTTCAGAGAGCTTTTTTTAAAAATGATGAAGTATTGCCTTAGAGACTTGCTAGCTATTGATCCTGCTCCTTTAAATGTTAGTCTTATGTTTACTTTTTTATTCATTTTCTATCACTGTTAAGCCATCACTGGTCTAGACCAGGCATCCCCAAACTTCAGCCCTCCAGATGTTTTGGACTACAATTCCCATCTTCCCCAACCACTGGTCCTGTTAGCTAGGGATCATGTGAGTTGGAGGCCAAAACATCTGGAGGGCCACAGTTTAGGGGTGCCTGGTCTAGACTGTCTAGCAAGATGGGATAATTGTTAAAATGTAAAATAACTCAAGATACTGCCCTCAACACTGCTATGACAGGAAAAGCCACCATCAGGTGAATGCATAGAACGGTGTTGGAGTAGAGTGTTCCTGGGGATAACCAGCTTTTTTGGAGTAACACTATGTTAATAAAAATATGGGAGATGTTTCAAAAGGGTTGCAAACACACAGCAAAATACAACTTACCTAACCTACTTCCCTTGCAGGAGCTATATTAGCATACAAAGCTATCGGTCATGGATTCTGTACTTAAAATAACTAAGAAGTTGCTTTTGTAGTTATGAGGATCCCTTTTTATTTTGATTCACAGGAGAACACTTTCAAAAATCTAATATGCACATCATATAAAAAACACACCCATATTATATTGGATATTTTTTGCACATTGAAACTGGCAAGTAAAAAGAGCACCACTAGAGGAACCTAAAGACATAATTCAATATTCATACATGGAACACTAGCTATGTTTAACATACAAGCGACTCTTAAGTTGTTCGGCAGTTATGCCAAAATCACATAAAGTCAAAACACACTGCGTTCAATGGCTGGTAGGATTGCCAAAGTCCCTTTTCTCATATGCCTGCCCACTTTCTGTCCCCTTTTATTGATTTATTTTTATTTTTATGAGTACGTAAAGCTGATTGCACACAAGTTAAATGTACGTAAGCTACAAGTTACCTATAGTTTCTAAAGCAAACTGAAAGCTATTAAGTTTAGAATAGTATTGGACTGAACTTAAAAATTTATTATTCACATAGAAACCAATACCAGGTAGCACACAGGAGTGAGGTGTAATTTATACATTAATCACAACAGAAGTGTGTTTCAAAGTGTTTTGCTGATCATGTGAGTTGCAAGAAGATGCTGAACCCCTGTAAGAAAGACCTCAACTTAGGTTGGGTAGGGGTAGCTAAAACTGCCTCCTTTCCACTTCTGCGGACTGATGCCTTCCATTAATTTCCACCAATGGACAGTCACCATTGGATGACACTGTTGACCTTTAAAGGGTAAGCTGTCTGAGCAGCAACAGGTTTGCCCTCAAGAACTGTAAATACTCTAGTATTTGAACATGTCAATGTCAGTTTTTATCAAGATTTACCTCATTAGAGTAATTTGCACAAACGTGTAATATAGAATAGCAAGTTATTTTATGTATGGTGGCACATACAAAGGCATAATTGCCTTTCACAGAATCACATAACTGTTGAGCTGGAAGGAACCCCAAGGGTCATCTAGTCCAGCCAATCTCAACTAAATCATACATGACAGATATCCATCCATAGAATCATAGATGGGAAAACCGAGTTTGTTCCAAAGTCAATATGCTCCTATGTATGTCATTTACAGAAATGCTCTACACATTGCATATACTCGTGTAAATAATCCGAAAGCAAGTTGGGTTTATAAATAATCAAATTAAGGTTTAAATCAGGCATCCCCAAACTTCGGCCCTCCAGATGTTCTGGACTACAATTCCCATCATCCCTGACCACTGGTCCTGTTAGCTAGGGATCATGGGAGTTGTAGGCCAAAACATCTGGAGGGCCGCAGTTTGGGGATGCCTGGTTTAAATAGTTCTGCCGACTTGCCAGGGAAGGATTCTTTGACACAAAAGAAACAGTCATGTCTTTCAAATACAGTGGTACCTCATGTTGCGAATGGGATCCGTTCCGGCGGGCCGTTCGCAACATGAAATGGCCGCAACATGAAGCGCTGCATTTGCGCACGCGCGTGATGCAATGCAGCCCTTCTGTGCATGCGCAAAGCGTGATTTAGCCCTTCTGCGCATGCGCGCAGGTTACGGACATGCTGAACCCGGAAGTAGCCCTTTCCGGGTCCGGCGTGTCCGTAACCTGAAAAGACGCAACATGAAGTGGATGTATCATGAGGTATGACTGTAATAATTTTAAAGTCTTACCTACATACTTGTAATAGGGAGGTTTAATAGGCAATGTATTTTTTAAATAAAGAAAGTGGATGAATATGCCCTACATCCAGAGTTTGGTTGTGAAGTTCATAAATACCTACCTACTTCAAAGCCACCAAAATAGCTTCAGGTCCAATTTGGGAAGGATGGTATCAGCATGTGGAACCTTAAAATACCCCTTTCCACGAGCAACTACATGCATCCTTATGCATAGTGAGTGACCACCACACATGAAAACCTCTCCTGATTCCAACATGCTACAGCCATGTGCAAATTGCATTTACCCTGGAAATACTAAGGTATCACTTGTTACTATAGAAAGCTCATTAAAGTGCATCACCCATAACCCACATAAGAGAAATGAAGCTGGAGCTGCAGGATAAATCTGTTGTTAAAGATTCCATAATTCATAAACATTTAGAATAGCCCAGAAGTAATAAGAAATGCAGACTACAGGTTCTTATGGCAACAAAAATGCTAGGCTAAGTAATGCAACTTAGGTTACAATTAACAAGATATCTTTTGTTACATATGGGAAGCTAACTCAAATTAAATTGCTTTTCCCAACAGCTCTACTAAGAAAAATGTAAGAGATGTACAGTATTTTTTAAAAAAACAAATAATCACCAAACCCTCTACAATGATTGGTATGTATCCTTCACAAAAGCAGTCAGCAAGGAAGTACAAAATGGTGACAAGCTATTAAGTAATGAAAATCAAATGCAGGTTGGCAAAAAAACAACAACCAGAAACCGGGTGGGTCTGCAATAAGTAGAGCAATTTATTTAACTGAGAGAGCTCTGTTTCAAAAGATTACACAAGAGGATTTCTACAACTGGATGCATGCTGGCTGTCACTTATTGTATCTAATATAATAGGATGTTTTGTAAGGTACAAGATGAGAACTGCTAAAAAAAAAAACCACAGTTACTAAGATGGCCAGGTATTAACTCAAGAATGTGCTAATCGTGGAATGAGAGACAAGAGGCACTGTTTAGGAGAAAGCCACAGACATAACTCCACAAAGATAAGCAGGAAGAGACAGGCATGTTCTAAGATTATTTAAGGATCAGTTACCCATTGCCATATTTTAGACTTCACCTAGTCTGATTATTAGAAAATCAGTGCCTCACCCCTTTCCATATGCAAACTTGCCTGTGGGAAAGCAATTCTAAAGTGGTGGGAGGGGAAGACAAAAAGCCTCTAGGTGATAACTATTCTTAAGTGATTAAACTGAAGTAGAAGTGCTGGGACCAATCACATTGAAAAATAGATGAATAAATAAATGGAGTATGAGGGACAAAGAAGCAATTAGTAATGAAACATGAGGTGACAGACAAAAAGATAGGGAAGGAAGGAGGGATTAAGGAGGCAAAAAGAAGAGGAAGATAATTAGAAAAGAAATGGGAAGTAATACAAAACACATGGTGTGTGCACAGAGATGCAGCAAGAGTTGCCAGGGGGTAGGGGTGAAGACGCCTGTGCCTTTCCTGCAGTTGCACTCAGGTCCGTGGCATCTCCAGTTTTAAAATTCATCAGCATGAGCTGACGGGAAACATTTCTTTGCCAGAGCGCCTGGAGAGATGTCGCCAGTCAGAGCTAACAATATGTATGAAATAGTCTAATATGGCATAAAGCAGCTTCTTATATTTCCTAGACAGAAAGAGCAGTCTTGTGACACCCTAGTGATGGTGGGGCACTACAGTTCCCACCATCCCAGACCATTGGAAAAGCTCACAACATCTGGAGGGCCACACATGTGCCCTTACTCTACCCTAAAACCTAATAGAGTCGCTGTGGCACGAGCTTCCAGGGACTACAGCATTCCTCATTGTCTTTATATGCAGTACTGTATATATAAAAGGGCTCCAGTCCAAAAAAAACCCCGCCGTTAGCCTGTTAGGCTCTTTAAACACACGCCATCACAAGGAAGAGACGCTTGCCGTGAACAGACTTTTAGGGAACTGCCCAAGTGGGATCTCCTCCTCACAAAAGCCAAGAAGGCGCCGGGGAGGGGGAAGAGTTTCACGCAGCCCCCCATCCACCCGAAGCGCTCTCTCAGCAAAGGCAGACAGCGTGGCAGACGGGAAAGCCCTCGGGGGCGGCTCCGAGGAGGAGGAAAAAGACCGCGGGGGGTGGGGGGAAGAGAAAGGGAAGAAAGGCATTTGAGGGAAACGGAAAGCAGTGACCGGGGCGGGGAAAGGGAAGAATAAGAGACACACACCCCTCCGTGGGCTGAGGCCACCATAATGGCAAACTGCCCACCCGCCCGGAGTCCACCCCAAGCTAAATGGGCTGCACCGTTTGACGCTCCGTTGCAGCGGCATTCCCGGGTTTTCCTTTCGCGTTATGGTCACTGCACCACTGAATTTAGGCTCTGTCTCTGTGTGCGTGTGTCCACTCACCCGTCTTTCCGCTTGGCCTTGTAGACGTGCCCGTAGGTGCCCCTGCCCACCTTGCAGCCCTCGTACTCGAAGAGGTCCTCCACGCGCTCGCGCTCCCCGGTCAGCTTCACCTTGAAGTCATAGTCCATCTTCATTCAGCGCCCGCGCCCGCCGACGCCTCCTCAGACGACACCCGGCCGTGAGGAGCCCCCGCCCGCCGCCGCCGCCACAAGCACCAGGGAGGAGGAGGAGAGGGTGAGGGAGAAGGAGGAGGCCCCGCCGCCGCGACGCGGACCATCCAGGTGAAGGCGAGGGAGGGGGAGGGCGGCTGCCGCGTGCGCGAGGACGGGGAGCGAGCCGGTGCCTTGTGTGGGGAGGCTGCTGCTGCTGCTGCTGCTTTGGCGGCGGCCGCTTCCCTCAGCCGCCTGAAGAGCCCAACAGGCGAGTCGCTCGCGCGCGCACCACACACACAGAATAACACACAGCCGGTATCTCGCACCTCGGAATACGGCAGCCGCGCCTGACCACGCTGCTGCAAAACAAGAGCGTCGCAAAGCCTACGCGCGCTCTCTCTCCCCACCCCCACGTTCTCCGCCCCTTTCCTTTGGTATCTCTCTCGGTACTAGAAAGCGTACCACGTGGAATCCAACCGGCTCTCATGCCACGCCCCCTCTTCGCACGTCTCCTCACCTCAGTTCCCTTCCCCCGGCATGCACCGCTCCTCGGCGGCCACCAGCCGAAAGGCTTGGGCAGGTGTAGCGAACAGAGACCAAAGTGGGACGGGCCCATAGGCGGCCTGCGCGATAAATGAGCATGCCGGGAGTTGTAGTCAGAGGGTCGCCGGATGTGGGCTTGGCGCGTGATAGGAATTTAAGTCCTCGGGCGGGTTCGCGATTGATGCGCCATCTCCGAGGAAACGCGTTTTGGGGAGGAAGGAAGGAAAGGTTGGAGTTGGCTCTGGAGTGCGGACGGGCGGCAATAAGGAAATGCCTTGAAGGAGAACTACTAAATGCAGCACATATGAGACTACACCAGCAGGTGCAGCAGCATTTTCCAAGGTTGACCTGACGGCCTTTATTTGTTAGCGTTATTATATCACGGGGTTGCTTTGTGTTGTTGAAATGCATATTGTTTTTAAACCGGAAGACGTAATGTGTGGAGTGGGGGAAGGCAGCAAAGCCCTGACACTCCCAGGGCTGCTGTGGGGCGGTGTAGAGCCGCTTGTGTCGAACCCGTGAGCCGTCAGATGTTGCTGAACTACCACTCTCTTCATCCCTTAGGCTGATGGGAGTTGGGTCGGTCCCCCAAAACAGCTGGAAGGCCCCACCCTTGGCGTTGACGCAGGCAGAGCTTTATTATCCCTCCTAAACGTGGGCAGGATAGTAATGGTGGACTCCTAGCTCCACCCAGAGACAGTTTAAGGCCACTGCCGACCTACTTTGCACGAGAAAGCAAGCGTTATAGCAAGACTGCATGAATATGTGGGCTCCCTGAGAGGTTTGACTGAACCAGGATGTCTTGAAGCCATTTTGGCTACAGCTTATGGTTAGTGAGGAGAGCACTTAAGCAGTTTGCCTTAGTTTGGCAGTGAAAAGGAGCAAAACAGATGTGGGCTCCTCCAAGCATGGGCACGCTGGTGCTACCGGTATCTCGTCCATAGTTTGGCTTACAGTGTCATGCGAACCAGCTCCATGACACTAGCCAAACAGAGACCTTTTTGTCTATCACTGCTGACAGATTTTCCCATATCACTGTGGTTAAATCAGTTGAGAAAGTACCATGTTGCCATAGGTCTGAGCATTCTGGATACATATCTAGGTATCCAGCTGAGAGTCTCATGAGACTTATTAAATATACAGGTACATGCAATGTTTCACATGGGCTGCTAACTTTAGAGCCAACTTCTGTAACTGTGCCTTACTTTTAAAACAAGCAAACAAACCTTGATGTGTAAACATTCGCAGTGGTAGTGTTAAACTCTGCTTGAAGATCCCCTCCTTTAGTTCCTTAGATGGCTGCTTTATTGTCTCTTCCAGACCTGGAATGCCAGTAGTACATGTTGAAAAGATCTAGGAGTCTTAGTAGACCACAAGCTTAACATGAGTCAACTGTGTGATGCAGCAGCAAAAAAGCTAATGCTATTCTAGGCTGAATCAACAGAAGTATACTGACTCAATCAAGAGAAACCACAGTCCTGTTCTACTTTGCCTTGGTCAGACCACACCTGGAATACTGTGGCCAATTCTGGGCACCACAATTTAAGAAGGATGTTGACAAGCTGGAATGTGTGCAGAGGAGGGTGACCAAGATGACCAGAATATGGAAACCAAGCCTTACGAGGAACAGTTGAGGGAATTGGGTATGTTTAGCCTGGTAAAGATGAGATGGAAGATGGAGCAAGCTTATTTCTCCTGCTCTGGAGGCTAGAAACTGAACCTAGTTACAAGAAGGAAATTCCAACTAAACATAAGAAAGAACTTTCTGAGAGTAAAATCTGTTTGACAGTAGAACAGACTCCCACAAGAGGTGGAAGACTATCCTTCCTTGTATTTTTTTAAAGCAGAGGTTGGATCTATGATCTAGTTGAGATTCCTGCATTGCAGGGAGTTGGACTAGAATCAGGCATCCCCAAACTGCGGCCCTCCAGATGTTTTGGCCTACAACTCCCATGATCCCTAGCTAACAGGCCAGTGTTGGGGAAGATGGGAATTGTAGTCCAAAACATCTGGAGGGTCGAAGTTTGGGGAAGCCTGGACTAGATGATCCTTGGGGTCCCTTCCAGCTCTACGATTCTATAATTCTGTGAATACCCCAAAGTACTTATTGGGAATGAAAAGTCCCAAAGAGCAGCCATGTGAACTGCCCATGCTTCAAATCTTGTGGTGCCTGAATTAATTAACAATCTGTTTAAGATCAGAGTTGGGCACTGTATATCGGAGACCATTGATAATAAATCTAACAGAATTGTCTAGTAAAGGTGATGGCTATTTCTAGATGAAGCTAGCTTGGGGAGAAAAGGTGACTTTTTGACTCTTAGTGATAGTGTTGAAACAAGTATGATATGTTATTGAAAGAGTCTACAACAAAAACCTTTAAAAGACACACTGCTTTCGTTATTTCAGAACCCTCTCCAGGGTTTCAGACCAGGGACATTCCTAGCCCCACTAAGATGCTGCAAATTGAACATGGGACCTCCAGTACATGAGACAGATGCCCTGTTGTTGAACTATGACCCTTCCCCTTAAAGTGGGATGGAACGTGAGATCTTTTGCATGAAAATTCTATGCTGCTCCACTGAACTTCAGGCCCTCTTCTCAGTCTGCAGCTGAATGTAGCTAAGTAGCAGAACTTGAACCTTGTAGTGAATATTGTCCCCCTCCCATCAAAATGGCACTTCTGCCATGCAGAAAAGTTCACACCATAAAATGAATTTACTGTACACAATATTTCAATATAGATCTTTTCATAATTGATTATTGCATTTAGAAGAGAGTTACAGGGCTTTTCAGTAAGCATCTCATTTAACAGCCTACAATTGAGTCACTGTCCTTTATTATTTCAGTACATTGGAACAGTGCTCAGATTAAATTTGTATCAATTTAACAGATCACTGCAGCAAATTCAGCATTATTTGAAATCTGCTGCCCTCTTTAGCCGATTTATATGAATTTTCCAAGCAAAGGGTGGTTTTGTGAAGTGGAGAGAGAGAGCAACCAGTTTTATTTATCTGCAGACTAAGTATTTAGTAATTAATCCAATGTGAACCTGAGAGAATAAAACAACTGTATGCCTAAAATGGTTTCAACTATGCATTCTCTTCTAATGCTCTAATACTGTTTCACATGATCTATTACTGTATGAGTTTGGGGGAGAGGGAATTGTTTTGATTGCTTTGAAGAAAAGGTACAGTAATGGCTTTGTGAAAGCTGGTTGCAGAGCAAATTGAGTTTGATGGAAGAATAGTAATAGATTGTGAAGTGGAGGGGACAATTGCTTAGACTAAAGCAGCATAATTGATTATATTCGAGAATATACAATTGTGGAATTAAAATCTTAATGCCCAAGTAAGATATATTTTGGTTTGTGGAAACAAACTGTGAGGCAGGAGACTACCCATAATTCTATAAAATGACTATTACTAGAATTTGCTGCCCAAGACCAGGAAGATGTGACCCAGGAAGAGTCTCACAATCTATTTCTTTGCATGTTTATTAAAAAGTTAGCCCCACTGAGTTCAAAGGGTCCTATACATACATAGGTCTGCATAGTGTTGCTGTTCAAAGGTTGACATCATTTGGAAGAAAGTGAGAACTAGGATCTGCCTTAGGCCTAAATCCATGGGGCATTATCCAACTAACTCATTCCATCAACACAAGAATTTGTTTGTTTGTTTGTGCATCACATGTCTAGCACCATTCCCAAATTTGCTCCAGAGGGTTATGGGAACCCCCAAAACATATTTGCAAGGCACATAGGGGCAGGAGAGTAGGGGAAGTTCTGTTGCACAAGATGATTTTCCTGCACTGATGGAACAAGTTAGTTGGATACCACCCACAGTTATTGACGTCAGATTGAAGGACAGGTGAATTATGTGTTTCAGTGAATTTCTATGTTCATCCACTATAAAGAGTGTATTTCCCTCCACTGTCCCCATTGTCTCCCATAGAACACCTATATGTGTGCACATATGAATTCCTATTGTCTAGCAGGCAGCTTTCTAATTCTATACTGTTCATATGCAGATTGCTGGGGTAAATAGCTTTCATTTTGTATCTGTCTTCAGGAATGATGGGAAATTACAAGTGTGCACATGTGACTTGACTGACTGATGTGACCTGGAAGGCATAATGCACACCCAAAAAAATCCCACAGCTGCATTTTGTGGTAGCAGAGTGTGTGAATCCTTTACATCAGTTTTGCTGCAAATTCTCTTTAACTTTGGTTATATAAAAGCCCACTGCATAATGGGTGCAGTGAGGCAGGCCATCTCATGGCAGATTTCGGAGTTCCGTTAAAAGGCAGAAAACCATCAATATTTATCAGCACATATTATCTTTTTCATCTCAAAAGTTTCTGGGCCTACCTATTTGGGATGGTAGCCAATGCATTTTTTCCCTAAGGAGCTTGTCTTGGGAGTGTAGAAAGATGCTTTATACTCAGTCAGACCCACTGGCCAATCTAGTTCAGTAAGGTGTATTCTGCCTGGCAGCTTTCTATGTGTAGACCCAATACTGTCTGCTGTACTTCCCAAGAGAGAGAGAGAAAGGCAACAGCTCCTCTCTGGAGCTAGCGCAACTTGCATATAACCACTCCCACCACACCTGCAGCCGCTCCTGTGGATTACTCTGTGCTGAGAAACCTGACACCTTCCAGACGTGTTTGGACTAAATCTCGCAGTATCCCTGCCTGGCTGGGGATGTTGGGAGTTGGAAGTGCAGCAACATCTGGAGGGAAACACACTGTCTACCTCTGCTTTAAACTCGACGCTCTCTATTTGGGTAAAGCGCTGGATACGATCGTGCCCGGTAGCAGCCTATGCTTCAGTTGCCCAGAGAGAGGGCTCAGCTCGTTGGCCCCAGAGACCCCAATGGTCGGTCCCAACACGCCCTCCTGTGGCGCTCGGACCCCCAGAACTTGCCCACCCGACCCGCTTTCCCTTTGATCGCTCTCCCTGTGCGGCCACGCAGCTTTCCTGCGCCCCGGAGAAGCCACCCGGGGATCGGGCAGCCAGCTCGTTTCCCAAGGGATGCGCTCTCGCGCTGCATGGAAGGGGCGGGGGAAGAGGCGTGCTTCCGCGCCTGCGCGTTTCTTGGCGGAACTGTGAGCCGAGGCACCAGCAGCCGGCGGTCCGCTGTTGCCGGTGCACCTCGGTGCCTTGCAGTTGGCCGGGTTGTCGGTTTCTTGCTGGTAGCCACTGCCGAGGAAAGGCGGGACGGGCGGGGGCGCGTTTTTATTACAGAAAGCAATCGGTCGGAGGATACTTTCCTCTTAGCTGCCAGGGGCGAAGAGGGGTTTATGTGGGCGCCGCTGCCTAGGCTTACCCTGGTCTCCCAGCAACCGGCCGTTATACCCTAGCCCGGGCTCCGGCCTAACGGGCTCCGGCGGTTGCTGCTCGGGAACCGGAGCGGACCCCGTAGCGTCTTTCCAGCAGGTGGCTGGCTGGGAGTCGCCCCACCCCCCTCCTCGTCCAAGGCTCTTAAATGTGGCTGGGTCGGAGGGAGGAGCTCAGCGCCTCCGGCCAAAACTCCAGGGGGGCTTGGCAAAGACGTGTTGGGGGGAGGGGCTGGCTTTAATTCAAAAGCTTTGTGGCACCTTAGCAGCTCAAATTTATGTTGCCGTAAATGTCTGAAAGGTGCCCCGAGAACCACCACGCCGGGGTGGGAGCATGTTTGTGCAATTGACTAGATGCCATTACCCTGTCGAGTTTGGCTTGCCATGGTGGGTTGAAGAACGGTGGTTACATATGGACCAGCATTGCCAGGCATAACCCATAAAGATATTATGCAGGAAAGGGGTAGCAAAGTTGGAGTAAATGAGGAATTGTTTAAAAAGGATATCCATGTGTATGGGTATAGGTGTTTAAAAGGTCCTTTAAAAGCTGTGCTGTACTTTATGGATGATGAACCTCCAGTTTATCTCCCCCCCCCCCCATGATGGGTTCCTTGCCTTTAGCTATTGCGAGACTTGCAGAAATTTAAGTTACAAATGCTTCCATTGCACCTTCTTGCTGGACAATGTTCCATTGATGAATGTTTCTCTGTCCAGTTAAAGTCAGTGGACTTCAGAGACAGTGGACCTATAGACATTATGAGAGGGAAGCAGCTGTGAAGGGGTTGGAAAGTTGGTGGGTTATTTATTAAAATCCGAGCCAATGATTTTTGCTTGTTACCGTAGATTATTCTACATGTTTCTTTTACCTTCTCATACAGGATTTGCGTAACATTCACCCTGCCTGTTCAAAGAGCACTGGAAAAAAATGAAGACTGGAATTATCTGATAAGATTCTCAACATCACACCTTGCTAGAGATCTGTATCACTTCCACCGCCTAGCAGGGTTGAGGGAAAAGGAAATAATTAATGTGAGAACTTTGCTTCCACTCTTACTGTTGATTCTTCATTCAAATCCACTTCCTAGTACTTTTTTTTGCTATTAGATGCCTGAGTGTTAACCATCATAAGTAAGTAAAAGGTAAGCTGCCTTAATGCTGGGGCAGAACATTGGCCCATCTACTTCAGTCTTGTCTACACTGACTGACTGCAGGTCTCCAGGATTTCAGACAGGGGTCGCTTCCACTCCTACCTACCGTAGGAGATGCTGCAGATTGAATCTGGGACCTTCTGCATCAAAACATATGCTCTGTGCTAAAGGACTCATGATTGCTTTGCTCCTATCATTGTAATCAGCTCTACCCCAACATGCTAATGAACTGTCTCTGGGCAGTTATTTAGGTTGTTGAGAGTAAGTGATGGCCACTGCTTAGTATAGGATTTTCACAGTTCTTAAAAGTACGTATGTTTTTATGTATGATACCAATCTGCACAAAAGGGCAATTGTAAGAGGTCAGTCAGTCACTGGAGAACCATATGTTGGCCGGCCTCCATTTGAAGCATGCTTAAATTTACTCTCTTGCATGTTATATTTAGCGACAGAGACCCAGATGAACCTAATGCTCTTTCCTGCCATTTCCTGCATAATTTGTACCATAAATACATGTAGCATAGTGGCTGTAACCTCTTGGATACTTGAAGTAGTAACCTGACAAGATAAATGCATTGGAGTAAGATTTAACCCCAGACGTACAAGCTGATCTGTCACAGTGGCCTGCGTGGGCTACTTCAGAGAAACGACTCCACACAGCTCTGCATTTTATTGTTTTATTGGTGCTGTGTATTTACAGTGCTAAAAGCAGTGCTATTTACAGAGATTAACACATCTTATCGGTCTTCTTCAGAACCTCCGAATGGAGGTTGGCGCATTCTCCTCCAGCATAAAAGCTTGGGGAGACCCAGCCTCTTCCCCCGACGTTTCTTGCGCAATTCCGGAGTCGGTGGGATTGGCCTTCCCCCCTTGCTCCCCCCTTCCTGTCCCACCTTGGGCAGTGGCTCTGCTACCTTGCCTGAGCCTCGGACACCACTTCCTGCTTCTCCACTTGAGTCGGAACTCTCCCTGCTTTCCCCAGCGCTCGGAGATGGGCTGGATCTCAAGATGGGAGGGACCTCCCGATATCCCCTGTCCCTCACATGACCCTATGCTTTTCTACTTGGAAGTAAGTTATATTGTTTCAGTAGAACTGACTCCACACTTAATGTGCGTTGAATTGCAACCTCAGCCATCCTAGCAGCCAGGAATTGACTACAGTAAATAACGGTATATGATATTGAGTACACATATAGGAGCTGAATCAAACACACACCAACAATTTTGGAACACACAGCCCAGATAACTTTATTTTTCGTTCCATTTTACAACAGTCTGGTGTTCCCAGAATGGACTGCTCTAGTTCTTACTCAGGGGAAGATGGTGGCCAGAACACATCTCAAAGCCATAGTGGTGAAGATGAGCGACAGTGGCAACAGGAACGCCTTAATAGAGAGGAAGCCTATTACCAATTTATTAATGAGCTCAGTGATGAAGACTACAGGTTAATGAGAGATCACAACCTTCTGGGGACTCCAGGTGAGGCTTGACTTCTGGTACTTAAAATCTAATAGAATTCTTACTTATAATACAGCTTTACTGTTAACATAGTACAAATCGAATGCAGCTTTTTTA
Organism: Zootoca vivipara; assembly: GCF_965207765.1. NCBI lineage: Eukaryota > Metazoa > Chordata > Lepidosauria > Squamata > Lacertidae > Zootoca > Zootoca vivipara. Next base: position 79,730,785 of record NC_142587.1, read on the forward strand.
ATCCACCATTTTGAAAATGTATAATAAACTTGGTATGAAGCAATGGGTAGATAAACATAATTATGGGTAGAATTTGTTCCTCATGTGCTTTGGAAACATAGAAATGCTTTTTAAAAATGTGTATTGCAAGTTAGGTCCTTGTTCTTTCATTTTTTCGCTCACAACGTCTAGGTTCATGCAAAACAGAGGAAACACAAAATATTAGATATCAGTTTCTTAAACTTGATTCTAGAATCATTACATTTTGGTCAGTGCTAGGCACAGCAATCCAAACCCCTGATCTGCGCTGTTAAATGGGTTTAGGATTAGGAAGAGGTGTCCCACTACTGGGCTTTATTGGTGCATGGGGCCACCCCTGCAGCCAACACCCCCCAGCCCAATTGCTGAATGTGGTGGAGTGCATACTGCTGCCTGTGAAAACCATTGCAAAGGCCCCAAAATGATGCATTATAGTGGCTGAGAAGGGCCAGCAATGGATCTGCTGAATCCAAAGCCAGGCCACTTCCTAAAGAAGGGCCTAGTCAGGGTCCCTTTACAGTGCCAGCCTAAAACTAGAGCAGCAAAAATATTTAGAAAACCACCACTGCCACCTTCTGCCCTGGCCAGCACAAGTGGCAGGGCTTTGGATGTTACTCCCAGCCAGTGTTTTGGATTGCTGTATCAAAACTGCATTGTCAAAATGCAGAACCTTGTGTCTAGTGCATGCTTATAATTCTGCTACTGGTCATGCCAGGATAACTCCTATGTTGCTTTTATTAGCTAAAAATAAGAATAGCTGCTCTATTTGCTTCTATGTCTTCAACCAGTATCTGAACCAATAAATAAACTGGCCATATTGCTATTTCAGGAGAAATAACAGCAGATGAGCTGCAGCAACGTTTGCAAGGTGCAAAGGAGCATTTGGCATCCCATTCTGACGGAGAAAATAGAGACTGGGAAGGAGGTACTGTCGGAGGTAAGCTGTCATTTTAATATAGTAATCTCTTGATTAACTTCTGGCAGGTGCAGGCTCTTTAGATACCTTAGCAAAATTAGTATTTGTCAAAATCAGCAGCCAACAAACCCTATTGCAACGACCTTGTCCAAGGAAAGGGAGGTAGACAGATGGAGAAAGGGCAGTATTTTAATTGTGCAGAGCTGCTGCATGGGAGTTAAGGAAAACTAGAGCAGGATTTCTAGGCAAGAGAGTCTGTGCTCTGTGGCTGCATATAGTGCACTTCGCAGAGAGGTGAGGGCAGTGTTTAATATAAGGACAAAGAAAGATACCTGCCGGAAATCAGACTTTTGGTGAGTAAAGCTACCTGTGCTTTTTGTATCAAGATGTTGTTTAATCCTGTGAAAGGAGGAAGCTCCACTTGATTACTGAGAAGTGAAAGGCACAGAGGTGCTATACTTCTGCTGGGTAGTGCAAATATTTTTGGCTACTTATTCAAGATGTAATCTGTGGCCCTTTGCTGTCATTATATGAAAACACTTTCCACCTGCAGTATTAGATGAAACTAGAATGCACAGAGTTAGTACATCTTGTTTTAGGCACAACCAGTTTCAGCCTTTACACACCCAACTTGGTTGCAAAATAATTCTGATAATACTGTAAGACCAAAATTGGTTGTTTTTAAGAGTGCCCCTGAAGAAGAATTCGATTTGAAACAGGCTGGATTCATAACATTCTTTCTTCCTCTGCTGTGGGCTGCTAACTCCAGATACTATTCTCCTCTCCTATGACCTTCCATACAGTTTTCCTATCAATTTTAATTACTTCCCCACTTGTAATTGGTACATTTATTTGTACCAGATACCACCAGGACAACTTGGACTTCCCTATTTTCGTCAAGGCATGGCTTGCTCTTCCAAAGCTTTTCATTTTTGCTTCCAAGACTGGGACTCAGTTGCTTATGTGATTCCCGCCCCCCTCAATTTCACCTATTCAGTTATGTGCCTTGGGGTTTTGAACCTAGAAACTAGTAGGTGAAATCCCACTAACATAAAAGAGTTCTGTTTACAGTATTTGGAATTTCTAAAAGTGCTCATTCGTGCATTACTGAGATCACGTGTCCAAACAGTACACAATATGACTGAAATGTGCACAGTTATGTACACATGTGCCCGCACACACAAACAGCTAGGTATAAATTATGTGGCTTGTTTGCTGGGTCTAAATTGTAGCATCAAAGCTATGAAAGATAATTATGTATGCCTAACATTTCTAGGCTAGCGGAAGCAGAAAATGCTATAGATTTGGGATGGGAGACAGTTTTTTGGTTTTTTTTTTTTACATGAAGGGTAGACAGAGGTTGTACACAGCTCTTAGATACACAAGAGAAGTTGTGGGGAGACTAGTGCATCAGATTAGGCTTTTGATAGACATCTTTAAGCTGCAAATAATATAACTCTTCAAACATAGTTGACCTCTTTACTGGGTGGTTGACTTTTAGATTTCATAGCATTTGTAAGGGAAGCAGAATGAGAGCTCTGTGTGATAGATGATCCTATGACTGACTGTTCAGGCCAGCATGTATTCTAGGTGTCACGTGACAATTGCAGTTAGCTGCTTTGTCTTAAGTGAAGCGAGTCATGAAAACTGTCTTCTTTCTTTTTTTAAAAAAACTACTTACAGATGCAGAAACTGTTGGGGAAAATTCAACTAACAGCTCGCTGCTAGAGTGGCTGAGCACATTCCACCGTACAGGAAATTCCAGCCATAGTGGACAGAGTGGGAACCAGACTTGGAGGGCTGTAAGCCGAGCAAACCCGAGTAGCGGGGAATTTCGGTTTAGTCTCGAAATAAATATAAATCACGAACATAACAGTGTTGACGCTCCTGGGGAAGAATTTAACGGCTACCTTCTCGGTGATCCCAATGGAAGGCAGGTAGAGAATAGGTCTCTGATAGAAGAAAGTCCCATAGCCAGCCGAACAAGGAGCAGGACATTGAGAGAGACTGTTGGTCGTGCGGTTGCCTCGTCAAGCGCTGGCAACGTTAGTGGCTCAGTGACACAAAATGCCGAAGTAGCAACTCAGTTATTCCCGGGCAGACTCAGAAACAGAAGCTCAGCTGGCCTTGCAGCACACAACAACGTCTTAGATGACAATGAACACAACATTATTAGGCAAAGGAGAGTTCACAGAGTCTCGTCAGTGACAGTTCACAGAAGGAGAGCTAGAACTCGGAGGAATGCAAGGCAAAGGCCAGAAGTTTTAAGACTAAGATCAACATTCAGCAGTCAGTTTCAGTCCCATTTGGAAAGAAGGCAACGTATGAATGCACAGCAAATCCCTAGAAGGTCTGGCCAGGCACAAACAGCCCAGCCTCCTCCTGAGCAAGGTGAGGACCAAGTGCCAACACTGGGCATAACATTGGAAGAGGAGGAATCTACCAGACCCACAACTGCACCTAGAAGACTTCCTATTATTACATTAGACCTTCAGGTGAGAAGAATTCGTACTGGAGAAAATAGAGACCAAGACAGCATTGCTACTAGAACTCGTTCGAGAGCAGGCATGGCAGACAATGCGGTCAGTTTTGAAAGCGATAGGGAGGGTTTTCGTCAGACTGTTTCACGATCTGAACATGCGGGCATACGGACATATGTTAGCACCATACGGATACCCCTTCGTAGGATATCTGAAATTGGGCTCGGGGAATCTTCATCGGCGGCTCTTAGATCAATTCTAAGGCAAATTATGACTGGGTTTGGAGAGCTAAGTTCCTTAATGGGCACCGAGTCAGAATCCGAAGCTCAGAGGAGTGGTCAGCACTCGGCAGACATGCAGTCAGAACTGTTTAATGTACACACTCTAAACAGCATTGGTGAGTTCAGTGAAGCTTCTCTTCGAAGCAGGCCTGCTGAACAAGGTAGCAGAGAATGGCATGGAGAAACCAATGCGACCCAACACTACAATCAAAGTAATGAAGCTCAAGGTAACCGACAGTTTCAAGATGCAAACAGTTTTGTTGAAAGTGGAACGCTTCCCATCCTTCGTCTTGTACCTTATCTTTTATTAGATGAAAGTACTAATGACCACTTGAGGGGGTTAACCAAAGAACAAATTGACAATCTTTCTACTCGCAATTATGGGCATCTTGGTGCAGAAGAGGGTGAAATAAGCAAGACCTGTAGTGTTTGCATTAATGAATATGTTTCAGGAAACAAGCTAAGGCAGTTGCCATGTATGCATGAGTTCCATTTTCACTGTATTGATCGCTGGCTTTCTGAGAATTCCACTTGCCCAATTTGTCGACAACCTGTAGTAGCTTAACATTGCAGGCAGTGGATAATTCCTCACAATTTTGAATTTGTGTACTCCATTGGGAGCCTGGTGGTATTTTACTAACTTTGAATATGAGGAGTGTGTGTGTGTAAAACAAGTTTAAAATTGGAAGTGACCTCACTACATGTGGCAGTGAACCTCTCTTCTCAAAAGGCAAGTGTAAGGGTGAAGATCAATCTAATAGGCCTCATGCGATTATATTTTTCTATATAATTCCCTTATATAAAGCACTTCTGTAATATAGAAACGTAATCGTTTGTGTTAACAGTATGATCTTTATTGAGATTTCAGTTTTTGTGAAGTTGTTGAAATAATCTTTTGTTAACCATTTGCTCTATGAGCGATCCTTTTTTATGTTGCAAAAGTAACTGGAAACCTGGGCATCTGGCAGGAGGTACTTTAAATAGAGTAAGTGTTTTGATTTAAATATGCAGTGGATATTTTTATAGAATACCCTGCCCATTTGGTTTTATTAATTTTATAGGCAGTTTTTGCATGTTTTATACATGGCTTACTGTTGCCCATTAACCTTTACAGTGGATGTGGTTCTTGGGGTCGACTGAAATTTGTTTCAGAGGCCTGACTTAGACAGACTGTTTGTTTAGCCATGAGATTACATTAGAGAACTATTAATTTATGTTCGCCAGTTCTACATTGACCTCAGAACGTTGCTTAACGAATACAGAAGCAGTATGTTTAGGTTGCTCAGACATTTAAGCACATTCCAATTAGTTTTTTCAAAATAATAATAATTAATTTGATGGTGGAATAGTGCCATGGATAAGTAACTTGCAAGCACGATTTATGTTTCGTTTTTGTACATTTTGTACATTTTGTTGTAAGACAGTCTCTTCTGCACAGTGTACAAATGAAACATGTAATTTTGGACCGTGGAAAGTTTTCTGAGAATCAGATGCCATCAACTGTTAAGGGAAAGATGTATGCTTATTACAAAAATGCAAAAGAAGCTGTATACTTGGACCTTAAAGCTTATACCAATACCTGACAAAATAATAAAAGTGCAAGAACAAAACAGATGTGTCACTTATTTGCGTATCTCTTAAAAGCTGAATGAGAAGGAGAATGTCCTTCTTAAAAAATGGAGCCTGCAATGCCTCTTTTCTTTAGCTGTAACCCTCAAACCATTCCAGTTCATTGGACCTAGGTTGTAGTAGGCAGCATAAGGAACAGTGCTTCCATTTCTTACAAATTTACATGAATTCTTAGTAACACATGCAAATATGCACACTTGTAGAGAGACATGGTTTTATCCAGCTAAATAATGGTATACTTGCAGAACTCATTCAGCACACAACAGAACTTCTCCCTCCCTCATTGCAAAGCTGTAAGACGCATCCCATGATGTTGGATAGGTCTCTCGTATCTTGTAAAGAAGTCTTTCAGAGGAGTGGGGGAAGAAATATGAGTTGCATGAACTTGTGCAGTTTTCCCTAAAGCATTGCACACATGGAACAACTTGAACTTACCCTCCTCCTCTTTTTTGGTGCAAGTAAGACAACTAAGAGGTGACATGATGGAAGTGTATAAAATGATGCATGGCTCAGAGAAAGTGCACAAGGAGGGAAATTATCTCTCTGCATAACACTAGAACGGACTGACATCCAATGAAGCTGAAGATTCAGGGGAGAAAAGAAGGTACTGTACGTCTTTACAGAGAGCATAGTTAAACTGGGGAATTCTCTTAAGAGGCAGTGGTGGCCAGCAACTTGGAGAATAGACAAATTCATAGAGTAAAAGGCTGTCAACAGCTACTAAACCCTAATGAATATGTTCTACCACCACAGTCAGAGGTGATATGCTTCTATATACCAGTTGCTGGAAACCACAGGGGAGAGTGCTGCTGTGCTTGTGGGTTTCCCATGAACATCTGGTTGGACACTGTGAGAACAGGATGCCAGAGTATATGGGCCATTGGCCTGATCCAGCAGGACTATTCTGTTATTTATGACTGGGATCTATGTCCTTATTTATGAGGATCTGTGTACTATTAGATCTGCTGCATCATGAACACAAATACACTTTCATTAGAAAGTCCCTCCTTGCAACTATTTTTGACTCTAATCCATCTCTGAGCTAGATTACTGATAGCTCATCTCTTTGACCTTTACTCTGGATGCTCAGGAAGTGATTCTGCCCCATTGATTGTGTGTCAAGAGTCTTGTTATCCTTACATGCCTCCAACATGGAGTGGGTGGGAGATGGTATTTTTAAAGGACCCTAAAATTAGAAATGGTCATGATGCAACTTTGGGCAAATTTAAGACTACCAATGCTGTTCTAATCCACAACTGGATTTGAGCCAATATAGGTTATGGTCCTAAGCATGGGTCTTTGAAAATTGAATTGCAGTGGAGTACCATTTAATTCAGAGCCACTTTCTTTCAAATAAATGCATGTAGAATCACCATCCTAAACTCAAGTACCACTATACTTCAAAAGAAGAAGAAGAGTTTGGACTTTATATCCCACCTTTCACTCCCCTTAAGGAGTCTCAAAGCGGCTAACAATCTCCTTTCCCTTCCTCCCCAACAACAAACACCCTGTGAGGTGAGTGAGGCTGAGACTTCAGAAAAGTGTGACTAGCCCAAGGTCACCCAGCAGCTGCATGTGGAGGATCAGGGAAGCGAACTCGGTTCACCAGATTATGAGTCCACCACTCTTAACCACTACACCACGCTGGCTCACGTGCATTAGAAGTGGCATCATTGTCATACCGGGGAGACACTACGATGGATGCCTGTGGATTGAAATGCCTTGCTTTGTTTGCTTATTCAGGGAGTATGCTTTAGGAATGGGTTGTTATTTGCCTTAAATTTAAACCCTTTGGGTTTTACTGGTATAAATTTTGCATTGGGTGAACTGCAGTTATATAACCCACTCTGTTTGGGTGTAAACAAGATGTGTAGGACCAGCTCTTGCAGGTTTCCATCCAGAGCTAATGTTATTTGTGCCCTCCTGCCAGCTGAAAGTGCCTTCCACACATACAAGATGCTGTTTTACATCTGAAGCTAGATGAGAGGAGCCATAGCTGAATGGCAGACTTGATGCTTTGCACACAGGAGGTGCTACCTTCTCAATTCCTAGCACCTCTAGGTATGACTGGAGAAGGGTCCCTCCTGAAACCATGGCAAGCCACGCCTAGACTATATAAACAGCACCTACTATGTTCACTCACCTTCCTAGGCTGCAGAAGTAAAACTAAATCTAAATATTTCTTCCACGTACGCAACCTTTGAGGCATTCAGAAACATAAGTACTTCTGTAGAACCACCCATTTTAGCAGCGCATAAATTGTTGCCTGAAGCTCACGTTAAAGCTTTCCTGAAGCCATGCTAGAATTTTGTTTCCTTTCACTCCTTGTTCTTTGGACCCAGCCCATTGCATCCAGAATAAGACACTGTCTAAAGACTAGTTGTGAAGCAGAATGCAAAGGTCATCCATTCCAGTCCCAAGACATTTGCACATAGCATTACTACCTAGCTACACATTTTTTTGGAAGTAACAAACCTATTTTATGTTGCCATGTTCAGAACCTGAGAAGTGCCCTGCTTTTATTTGAGCAAGGGTCCATCTGATTTGAAATCACTGTTCCATCAGTGGGCTGCCAGCTCCCTCTGGGAAGCTCACAAGAAGGGCATACGTCCCTTCCATGTTATTTGTCACCCAGGGTGGATTTGATTTAAATCAAACTGATTTAAATCACGATTTAAATCACTAGTCAGTACGGCTTGATTTAAATCATAGTTTTCTACATAAAGACTAATTCTTGCTGGTATAACTTTAATATGCAAGTAGATGAAGATTTTTAGAATAACAACTTTTCATATTAGTTTTTTATCTCCAGTTTAATAGGTTAATCATTCATATTTGGACAACTTTACTGTTGAACTTAGGAAGGAGAAAAATAATCATTACCTTAATAATAACAATTTAAATAGATTTATTCAACTGAAACAATAACATTATAGCATATGTTATTTGCTTAAACAAACATCTATGTTTGTTAACTAATTTGGCTAAACAAAAACAAAATATATATATTTTAAGAAACTTAGTCTGTCAGCCCAGCCTACACATGAAAAACTTAAATACTGTCCACTCCAATCAATCAGAAAAATATTGTTTCTATTCTATTCACTGAACTTCTTGAAACTTAGCACTGAAGGGGTTGTTTCTGTATTCATAGGTTTGTAGAACAATAGGATTAAGGTCTTTTTCTCAACTCTGTTCATGTTATAACATTTTTGCTGTGAAGAAGAGGCATGTGATCTCTGTTGAGTCAAATTCAGTTTTGAGAACTGCAAAAGTAAACCAAGCACCTGTGATAATATCTTGTAGGCGGAGAAACTGCCCAATAATCTTACAAAAACCTCTGGAAGAGCATGACATTGTGAATGGATTAATGGAATTTATTTACCCCAAAAATTAAACATATACAACCTTATTCTACATAATTAAAAAAACTAATCTTTATTTCATGATGGAATAACCTTTGGATGGTAATATATTTTCCTCAAAAAGCATTTTATTTAAAAAAATCCAATTTAAATCAAAAAAATTGATTTAAATCAAAAAATCCGATTTAAATTAAAAAAATCCAATTTTTTTGATTTTTTTTTAAAAAATCATTGATTTTTATCCACCCTGTTGTCACCATTACTTAGTATGATTAAAATCATAGACTTGTAGGGTTGGAAGGAACCCCAAGGATCTTCTAGTTTAGCCCCTTGCAATGCAGGAATCGCAGCTAAATAATCCCTGACAGATGGCCACCCAGCCTCTGTTTAAAAACATTTAGTAAGGAGACCCCACCACCTTCTGATGCATATTGCATTTGAACTTGGAGGTTCTTTAGTATTTAGCTTTTACAGTGGTGCCTCGACTTACGAATTTAATCCGTTCCGAAGGCACCTTCGTAAGTCGAAAAATTTGTAAGTCAAAAAACACCATTGGAAACGTGATTTCCCATAAGAATGCATTGGAAATGGAAAAATTCGTAAGTCGAAGCAACCCTATCTAAAACCGCCACGGTTTCCCCCCAGATGTCGAGACATTCATAAGCGCGCAGCCATTATTACCCCCATTCGTAAGTTGAAAAATTCGGTTGTTGAGTCGTTCGTAAGTCGAGGTACCACTGCATTCCCCCTGTTTTCAGTGTGCACATTGAGAGCACTGTTGCTTGGGTTGCCAAAACCCTGAGGTTTGCAGAAGTACAACAAACAAACAAACAAACTGTATGGGGGGGGGGAAGAAAGCCCTAAGTAGAGGAACCTCAAAAATAGCCCAACAAGAACTGACCATGAAAGCATAAGAAGAGACTGCCAGATCAGGCTAGCAGACCATCTAGTCTAGCATTCTGTTCCCACAGTGACCACCATGATGCCTATAGAAAACCCTCAAGCAGGACCGGAGCGCAGGAGCACTCTTTCATCCTGTGGCTTCCAGCAGCTGGTATTCAGAAGTATTATTGCCTCTGACCATAGAGGCAGAGCATAGCTATCATGACCAGTAGCCATTGATATCCCTCTCCATGAATTTGTCCTCGTTTAAAGCCATCCAAGTTGGGTGGCCACCACTGCCTCCTTGTGGGAGCAAGTGCCACGGTTTAACCATGTGCTGCATGAAGGATCTTCCAATATTCGGCTTCATTGGATGTTGATTTTTAGCATTAGGAGAGAGAGAAAAAAACTTTGTCCACTTCTCCTTGTTGGGCAATACGCACCAACCGAGTGGCAACAGTGGCAGGGTCGACGAAATAACAAAGTCATCTTCAGTATCTTTGCTTGCTTATATTTACAATTATATACAACACACTCCTCTACTCCATTCCTCACATTTCACAATCCATCACCACCACACCCATGAACCATTTGGGTAGCTTAAATACAGAATTCAAAATAGGCAATTACCCAATCACATTACAGTAAGCAAACTCTACCTTCAATTATTCAAATTAGCAAAAGCTCACAGGTGTGTTAATATTCAGATCAAGGTTACAAACACACATCTCTGTGTAGCACCATTGACCACATCAGTCTTAAAGGAAAAACCCAACACTCCTTGCCATGCATAATTTTGCAAACCTATTTATTTATTAACATTTATATACCACTTGTTTTGCAAAGCAGTTTGCAAAAAAAGATAAAACCATAAAATTATCATTAAAAAAATACAAACATAATTTAAAACACAGAAATTTAAAACCACAATAGAATAAACTAAAAGAAATTAAAATTCATGCTAAACATCTGTCTAGGCTTGTCTGAGTAATAAAGTCTTAACAGGAGCTGAAAAAAATACAGTGAAGGTGTCCGCCTGATAGCAATAGGCAGGGAGTGCCAAAGTGCCACTGCCCTAAATGATAAAGTTCTTACAGATGTGGTACGGGTATTATGTGGCACCTGTGAAAGTGCCAATGAACTTTAATCATGTCACCACTCACTAACCTTTTGTCTAAAATAAAAAGTCCCAGGGAAGTTGAGCTATCTGCTTGATGATTTTTGTTGCCCTTTTATGAACCATACATGCCTGGCATGCTTGAAAGTCACAGAATGTTGACTAACTATTGAGGGCAGTGGAAAACTAGGAGTGAAGTAGAATGGAGTGGCTGGAATCCTGAACAAGGAACAGCCTTCTAAACCGTAGCATTTTGCAGCAGGCTGCGGTTGTCATGCCTAAATCAGAGAGATAAACCTGTCCTGCATGTGCAATGTTATTCCACGTTGCATTCAAAAATGTTGTCACTAAGCATAGAAGCACTGCTGTGGAATATGCTGCTTGAGCCATTACAAGGGTGGAGGAAATGTGAAGAAGCTTAGATATGATAATCAAAGTGTTGATTAAGAAATAATTCACATCAGATTGCTTTGAACACTGCAGAGCTAGCCATGGTGCTGAAATGCCTGTTTTCTTTGCTCCTTTGAACTGTGTATAAGCTGAAGCAGTCCAACAAACCCATTTGATAACTCACAAAGACAATTACAAGGTCACTCCACTGCTCTACTCATTACAGTCAAAGTCAAGTTAAAATCTTTACCAAAGACATTCTCATAGTTTTATACTTTTCCACATATAGCAGCTAAGTAGTGGACATGGGAGGCGCTATGGGTTAAACCACAGAGCCTAGGGCTTGCCGATCTGAAGGTCGGCGGTTTGAATCCCCACAACGGGGTGAGCTCCGGTTGTTCAGTCCCTGCTCCAGCCAACCTAGCAGTTTGAAAGCACATCAAAGTGCAAGTAGATAAATAGGTACCACTCTGGCAGGAAGGTAAACGGCGTTTCCGTGTGCTGCTCTAGTTCACCAGAAGCGGCTTAGTCATGCTGGCCACATGACCCAGAAGCTGTACACCGGCTTCCTCGGCTAGTAAAGCGAGATGAGCACCACAACCCCAGAGTCGTCCGCGACTGGACCTAATTGTCAGGGGTCCCTTTACCTTTTTAGTGGGTCGTATGCACAAGTGATTTTGAAATATACCCTTGTAGACAGAGATAGAGTTACAATTTTGAGCTTCAAAACTCATAGAATAGCCCTACGTAAGAGTCCGATCACTGGTTCAAATTACTACTACTACTTGGCATCCGTTTGTCTTGAGAAATAATGGAGTGCACCTCCAGGAATGAAGTCAAACCACTGCGTTAACAGCACCAAAGTGACCTCGGGGCACAAGCTGCCCAGACAAGACTCCCTCTTGGCCCAAAGGAAGCCAAAGGAAACAATACATTAGACCAGTGTTTCTCAACCAGTGTGCCTCCAGATGTTTTGGGACTACAACTCCCATCATCCCTAGCTAGCAAGACCAGTGGTCAGGAATGATGGGAGTTGTAATCCCAAAACATCTGGAGGCACACTGGTTGAGAAACACTGCATTAGACCTCAGCCTTGCTGCAGGAGTTGTCGGAAGGAGGCTTACAAGGCACCATCCAACCATTTTAGGGACTCCACTCCAGATTTGTGTAGGGTTTACTCCTTGTCTTTTCTTCTCCCAAAGATATCCCTCAAGGCAGCAGAAGTTTAGGATCAGAGTTTTCCTTATCTGTAGAGTGTCCCCTCTACAGCACATGCAGAAACCACCTTCTTGACCATTGGATCCACTATTGGTCTCGTCCACTCAATTTGCTGGAGCCTGTTTTCACATGGAGGGGAAGTCCCTAACTCATCAAGGGCTACCCTAATCTGGTTTGACTGGCCAGTCGAAGCCATTTCCTGGGATGTGGTAGCTGCTGCATGCTGACAGCTTCTAGGAGCCACAGGTGAGAGCCCTCCAAAGTAACTCTGCTGACTGAAATGTGCATTAACTTACTGCTTTATGGGGTTTTTATGTTATTGTTTTCAATGTTTTATTCTGACGGTCTGTTGAGCTATGTGCATGGAACCCTGGTCTCCTTTGGGAGAAAAGTAAAGATAAAACTGAAACAAATAAATGTTGCTTCCAGACTGCATAACAGATAGTATACCTGAACAAACTAGAGCCTTGTTTAAAAAATAGAAGAGGAAGACTGACCAATCAGGGCTTTGTTCCAAAGCCATATTGTAAATAAATCTCTCCAGTGTCCCCAAATATGTTCTTATGGAATCTCTAGCTATCTTACTGCCACTTGAGATAAGTAATCATACTGTTTATAGAATACCAATACAGCTACACTTTTTTAAAAAATCAATACTGTCTTTATAGATACATCAATGTGTGAATTGAAGAGCAGCTGGCTGGTGAGATTCCTAGTCTAGACAAGACTGTTTACTGGTGTTATTCTTATTTAATGTTTATGTTTAGAATCAGTTCTTTGAGTCCCAGCGAGCAGTATAGTTTCTGCTGTCCATTTCATTTTACAAACAGTTCATTAGTTATTTATTGTAACTATTTATCTATTTATTTATTTTGTTGGCATCGTCTGTCTCAAGAGACAATGGAAGAGTGTGCCATTGGAGAGTTACTGTGCGTGCTGTGGCTGTAGAGACCCAATTGCTACCACTGTAATTAACCTGTTTGGTGAAACAATAAATCTAATTTGTATCATTGCACGAGTATTTTCCACAAACATGAAGCGGAGAGATAGCACACCGGTCTGCAAAGGAAAAACCCCACTTATGAAAGTTGATGGGTATTGCCATTAAATGCTGTGGGTCTTGTGATCTATTATCTACCAAGTTGGTACCCCTGCTGGAGACAATTCGCTCTTTGAGCATCTAAGGGCCAGAACTTTTGTGTTCTCCTACTGAATTATTTCTGTTGCGAACCGCCCTACGATCTTCGGATGAAGGACGGAGTACGACTTTAATAAATTATATATATATATATATATATATATATATATATATATATATATATATATATATATATATATTCACAAAACATTGGCCAGCGACTGCTCTTCGCCAGCTCTCTGGCCCTCTTGCCGGGCACGACCTGCAGCCGCCGCCACTACCCGCAGCAAGGGCACGCTTCCCTCACCCAAAGGCCACTTTTCCCACGTGCAGCGAGCGCGTTTCCCGCCAAACTCCCCGCCTCGCGCAGGAGGCTGTTTATGAGGCCACGTGCGCCCTGGTGGCCGGAGACCTTGCTCTGCAGCTGCCGGGACGTTGCGGGCGGCGAGTCGGCGCGTGCCGCGAGGACCACCAGCCCCAGTCTTCCATTCGGCCAGGCCCCCTCTCTCTCCCTGCAGAGGTGGCTGGTGGCGCTGCCCTATAGCTCCCGCTCTCCCCCCTCTTTCCGGCTCGCCCTTCGCAGAGCCGCAGCTGAGAGCCGAGCCGAGGCCAAAGCTGCGCGCGGGCTGAGCAGCTCCCTCAAGGAGCGAGGCCAAAGCGCCCGCCAGCCGCAGGGGAGGCGTCGTTGCAGCCGCCGCCGCCGCCGCCGAGTGCGCGCGGTAGAAGGCAGCGCGCGCGAGGCAGCGAGCGGCCAGGAGTGGATGGCGGGGTCGTCACTGCCGCCGCCGCCGCCGCCGCTTCTCCTCCTGCAGCTGCCGCTGCCGCAGCCTTAGGCGGCCGCCGGGCTCCTCTCCCGCCTCTGCCTGGGCGCTGCTGAGCCGCGGTGCGCCAGGCTGCTGCAGCATGCCGAACCCCAGCGGCCTCGACAAGGCGCTGAAGATGTCCTTGCAGAGGAAAACCAAGATCCACTCCGCCGCTGGTAAGGGGGGTGGGGGGAGGTCGGGGGGGTGCGAAGCGAAGGGAGGGAGGGAGAAGTGCCCCCGAAGCCCCCCACTCCTCCTCCTCCGCGTCTTTATTATCCCCGAGCCGCCGCCGCCTCCACTGCGCAGCAGCAAGCCGCCTCTCGCTTCTTCCCTGCGCGAGCTTTCCATTTCATATTTATATCGATAGAGAGAAAGCGCGAGGCTCATTCCATGCATATTTCATGGCGACCGGGTTGGGGATTCGTGACATCATTAACCTTCCTGCCCGCCTCGTTGGATGAGGTCAGCGGCCAGGGCATTCTTGGGGGTGGGGGTGGGGGACGGGATCAAAAGAGCTGCACGGCCAGCCAGCTCTTCGGAAAGGCAGATGATATGATGGGCGGCAGAGGGAGGGAGAAAGGGTCATTGCCAATCTGCTCCGGATTGATCGGTTTCCAGTTTCGCTTTTAGCGTCCTCCAGGGAGAGGGAGGATTCTGCTCGTGGCCTGGCCTGATGCCGGATTGACCCTTGCAAACCGGCCCGGGGATTTTCGCTGCAGTGCGCGCTCGTGCTTTTTAAAACACCCGGCTCGTTTGCTTTTTTTTCCCTTTTCTTTTTAATGTCTTGCGCTTGCCTGCCGCTCTGTCCGCTGGCCGGTTCGCAAATTGAATAAAATACGAAACCTGTCAACTGTCAGCCAGCAGCAGCAATAGGAAAGGCAGCACTGACTGGCGGAGAGGTCAGCATAAACCCACCAGTGCGCTGTTTTGGGTATATAACTAGTGCACCCGGTGTTCCTTTTCCTTCCAGATGTAAACAGTAGATTCAGAGTAGGGATTTTCCTCCAGACCTGCAGCAGCGGGAGAGGTGGTTAAATTATCCTGCTCTGATCCCAGTAATTATACACATAATCTGCATTAAAACATGCACAACCTTGCACACTAAATGCAAAAATGCATATATGCAAATACAGATCAATGCGCACATAGGTCAATGTCACATATACGGTAGATCAGCGGTCACATATGCACATATAGATCAATGAGGACTATTCTAAGGACAGATGGCCTAACTTCGTGTGTGTGTGTGTGTGTGTGTGTGTGTTTATGACGACCTGTATCCTAAATTGTGTGTGTATGCGCACACAATACCATTGCTCTCTATCTCAGGCAATTGATGACCAGGCATTTGATGACGTTCGTGCTCCTTCATCCAGACCCGTGCATCCCGTGACTGCTGCCTTGCTAATAAGTCCAAATTCATCCATCAGCCCGTCACCCATTCCCACCCACCCCCACCACCCTCTGTATATATATAAGGGTCTGACACTTCCGTTTCCAGTGTATCTGAAGAAGTGTGCATGCACACGAAAGCTCATACCAAAATAAAAACTTAGTTGGTCTTTAAGGTGCTACTGAAGGAATTTTTTTATTTTGCTTCGACTCAGACCAACACGGCTACCTACCTGTAACAAGTCCAAATCCAGTTCTCCACATTTTTGTACCACTTTGCAATTTATTTATTTATTTCAGCAAAGGCTTCATGAAGATTCACCGTCATATTAATGTGATTTTCTCCTGATATGCAAGTCTTAGCGGTATGCGATTTTTTTCTAATGTGCACAGTTTAGCAAAGCAATTCTCACAAATGTAATGCACTTTAAAATGTTACTTTCACAGATAGCTAGCTAGCTAGTATGCATTGCTTGGCTGGATAACTGTAATTGCAAAATCCGGAGAAGTGTGGATTTTGAAGGGTGGTTGTGTTTTGGTTCCTATGTTGTTCTGGAAAGTGAAAATTAGGTAGGTTTGCCTTTCAGTGCAAGCTGAATCAAGTTTCTCTCTCATTCCCAGTATTCTCTCTGTGCACATTCTGCATGTGAATATCTGAGGACTTGGTGAAGAGATATTGAAGCTTGTCTAACAGAACTTGCCCCTTCCTTCCTTTGCATCTTTCTCCTGGATAGTTTTGATTTTACTTTAGAGCAGCTCTGATTTTGATCTAAGCCATGGCAGTATGCATGTGTGTGTGTTTATCCTTTTCCTGGGTCCTGGGCTTTCTCCACCCTGGACCACAGGTTCCCCATCTCTTGCTTGGGTGGTGCTGGGCAGCTCTGTCCTGCTATGCTACGCTGCAGCTCCCTGTTCCCCCAGCATCTGCAGCCTAAAGCAGGCACCTCACTCTGCCTAATTGTAGGCCTGGCCCTAGGTTGCTTTGGGGCATTTTGGGGTTGGGAGGCAGCAAATCCAGAACACAATTCCAGAACACAGAACACAATCCTTTGGGAGGTTATCATGTACGAGGCCAGTGAAATGGACATGAGCTGCAAAGAGCCTATTTCTTGTGCCGCTCCTATTCATTTTGCAGGGATCTTTGGAGACGAATTTTCCAACATGCCCCATGTTAGCTGAGAGTGATCTGTTTCTGTTTCAGACAATAAAAGCCATCTGCCTGCATCCCTCTCTATTGCCTTTCATGGCATCCAAAAGATGCCAACAGAAGGGGTTACCTCACCTTGCCTTGTGGTAAGACTCCCTTTGCCAGTACTTCCATCACAGTTTAATAAATTAGAACTTAAGTGGAAATGCCAGGGTAATACTAAGGGTGTGGAACCTCAGACTCAGGACCCCTCCAACCTTCTCCATATGGTCGTCGGACCTCTCTCCAGGCCATACCCCTAACTGGCTCTGCTTCACACCCCACATGTTTTTGCCTGGCTGGAATATGTCCCTGAAATATTGATAATTCCTCTTGCTTGTCTGGATGGACACTAGACAGCTGTGGGTGTGTAGGAACCACATCATGTACTAAGGTAGAACTTATATTGGTTGCCCCACCTACTTCTGCCTCTGGTCCCGCCCACCACTGGGATGTGGCCCCTATAAAGTTGCCCCAAAAGCGAATGTGGCCCTCAGCCTGAAAAAAGATTCACCACCCATGGACTATACCTATGATTTTATATGCATCAAGCATGTGTTCTGCCACTGACTTTCGTTCCTCTTATGCTTTCGAACTTCATACATCTAGCTTGCATCTTTGTCCCCAGGTCACATTTCAGGAGCTTACGGGTAACACCCAAAATATATTGGTGGTGGAGGTGTTGTAGGCAGGAGATTTGAGAGAAGATACCAGGTGGCGCTGTGGGTTAAACCACAGAGTTTAGGGCTTGCTGATCAGAAGGTCGGCGGTTCGAATCCCTGCAACGGGGTGAGCTCCCGTTGCTCGGTCCCAGCTCCTGCCCACCTAGCAGTTCGAAAGCACATCAAAGTGCAAGTAGATAAATAGGGACCGCTCCGGCGGGAAGGTAAACGGCGTTTCCGTGCGCTGCTCTGGTTCGCCAGAAGCAGCTTTGTCATGCTGGCCACATGACCCGGAAGCTGTCTGCGGACAAACGCCGGCTCCCTCGGCCTATAGAGCGAGATGAGCGCCGCATCCCCAGAGTCAGACATGACTGGACCTGATGGTCAGGGGCCCCTTTACCTTTTTATGAGGTTCCTAGGAGGTGTGCTCCTCTCTAGGGTTGACGCAAGGAAACACAGCAAATCAGCCTGGGTTTGTTTAACGCATGCATTTGGGAGAGTTTTCTCATGAAATATATTTCGGGGAAGCACAGTCTGCTAAGGGCATCTGTTCACTACTTGCATCTGCAAAGTCATTTGAAAAACACTGCTGTACCTGCATTGAAACTTGCTGTTGCGTCTCTGGTCAGTGCACATACAGTTTAGTATCTGTTCTGGGGAATGACAGAAATTTCTCTCCTCCCTAGTTCCGGAATTTGGCTGTGTCCATGATACCTATGTTGGGCTACATGCCTTTTAATGTTCCTCACTTGTTCCTTAGCTGTTCCTTGCAATTCTTTGATGAAACTCAAAGAGGTATTTGTTCAAACAGTGGACTAATGTAAAGAAGTATTCCCTTTTACTGAAATCACACTACTGGTCTTTGCTACCCAGTATTCTTTAGTCTGCCCAGCAGCTGCTAATGGGATTTCTCACTGAAGTTTGAACCTAGTGTTTGAAACAATCAATGGTCTCTGCCACTGAGATTTAGTCCTTGCTTATACAGTGGTGCAGCTTAGGCTGGATTTGGAATCAAAATCCTGGCCCCACAAGCCCAGCCCCATTGGCAGATGACCACCCAGAGAGCAGCAGGTGATGGGAGTCTACTGGGGCTAACGTCAATTGCCAATGCATCCTTTTTCTTTTTTTCTTTAAAAATAAATAAATAAATTTTATACCTGGGGAAAGGCTAACCAGGCATGTCCATGGTTACATATCAGATGCTCATCATCTTATTAGTTTTACTTTAAAAACATACCCTTTTCTAAAACATAATGCTGCTTATTCCCAAGTTAATGTGTTTAACCCTGGCTTCCTCAACCTTGGCCCTCCAGATGTTTTGAGACTACAGTTCCCGTCATCCCCGACCACTGGTCCTGCTAGCTAGGGATCATGGGAGTTATAGGCCAAAAACATCTGGAGGGCCGAGGTTGAGGAAGCCTGTTTTATTCCTGTAATCATGACAATGCTGTGATGTAAAATGTGAAGGATCTGAGGCAGTTGGTCACTTCCTCGTATGCCACTGCTGCTAGCTTCCATGGTTCCACTGTCTGTCTTCAGGGTCATTTGGCAGCCTCCTGGAATGTGTGTGGGCCCAAACTGATGGCATGCCTGATACATTGCTTAATTCTGCTGACTCTTCTTCTTTCAATTGCTATATTTTTGGTGATTGTGGTTTTTATTTTTTATTTTTTTATCTTTGCTGGCTTCCTTGAGCGTTTCAGTTTTCAAAGCAGAAATGTTTCAGATAAGCAGATCTCAGACCAGAGCTGGCCCAACAATAGAGGCAGGCTAGGCAACTTGCCTAGGTTGCAAAAATTTCAGAGGTGCTTAGGAGTATATTCAGGTGGAGGGAATATTGTGTAAGCTAGCAATTCTGTCCCATTTTCTGATGTCCCTTTCACACGGCAGTACCTGCTGTGTTACGAACGGAGGCTTTTTGGCTGATGTTCTGGCATGTTGCAGCACTGAATTTCATTCACGTCAGTAGGTGTGGTGCTGTGACATGGCAACGAACATCACTGCACAACGTTGCTACTCACCCACCTTGCCTCACATGCATGCCCTTCCCCCCCGGGATTCCCCCACGAACCATTACATGTTATGGGCCAGATTCCACTAAGTAGGTGCGCTAGCTGGAACCAGCAGTTGTGTCATGGGCCAGGAGTTGGCTTCACCTGCTGAGCAGCAACCTGAAGGAGCAGAAGGCAAAGTCATTCCACCTGCTGATGATCAGGAGCCTTCTTGCTCCTGATGAGAACCAGCTGGCTCCAACTTCCTTAAGCAGGGTTTCTAGCCTTAGTCAGTTGCTGGAAACAACATTTGTGATTCTTGATCAAACCTTGCTGCTTCTTGCTTCTCGTGACCTTGGACCCTCGGCTTTCTTGAGCCCGGATTGTCTGACTAGGTGAACTGAGATACTCCTGACCTTAGGACTGAACTGGACCTTGTATATGAACTCTGCCTCCAGGCAAGTACCCCCCCCCCCCGAGACTTGGCTGGTTGGCTGACTTCTCCCTCCATTGAGCTCTGCTGTGACTGGCAGGACAGGACTATGACCAGTTTTGCGTGTGCGCCACGGTTGTGCATCAGGACACCCTCCCTCCCCTCCCCTCATGCGCCCCCACCCACCCAAATTAGCTCTGGGGGCTCTGGATAACCCCCAGAAGAGTGCAGAGGCCAGAGGCAGGATCGTTCCATTGGTAAAGCCAAAATATTTGCACTGATGGAACAATTGAAGGAGTGTGCCGTTGAATTGCTCCCTTTGTATGCATTTTGTACATGCTATAAAATGTGCGTTTTCAATGCATTTCAAGTGTCTCTCTCTCCCCCCCCCCCATATACACCTTTTCTATATGTGGGGTTTTTTTTTAACACACAATCCTTATTTATGTACATGCTTTTGGGGACTGAAATTTCATGGCAGATCACAGAATGTGCCCAATCTGACTAATAGTTGCAGTCCCAACATCAAACTGATTTAGTCAACTGCGAAAAGTGTACCGAAAAAATTCCACCTCCAACCCTCACGCTGGTCAGTGTTTCCCAAAGCCAGTGCCCTCCAGATGTTGCTGGAGTCTCTCTCCCATCAGCCCTACCCATTGTCCATGCTGGCTCAGGTTGCTGGCAGTTGAAGTCTGTCAACATCTAGAGGGTCCGGGGTTTCCCGCCCATGCTTTAGTGCCACCAAATGACCATAATAAGAGGCTACACATTGATTTAAATTTAAATTATACTCTAAGATGCTTACAACTCTTTTTCGTTGAAGCCACAGAGAGCAGTGGCATGCATCCTTTCCTTCCCGGCTCTTTTAAGTTCTCTAAAAATAAGCTGTTGTCAATATCACACTAGGTGGTTGCAAAGTGCATTTCCTCCCCCCCCCAAAAAAACAACAACACATCACTTGAGGCTTGCAAAAAAATTTAGAGGTCAGATGTTGACACCATTAATATTGATTCAAATAAATAAATGCTGTTCCAGTCCTTTGTGATCTCCATCCAGGGGATGTCAAAATATTGTTGTATCAAAGCAGTAATTACAGTGTCCCTTTTCAAAGTTTGCAAAATTGAGCTATAAATGCTAGGCGACCTGATGGTGCAAAGCCATTATCCTTATTTAGCTAATGGGAATTTTTTTGCTGTCTGTACTTCCCAGTATAGTGCTAGTCTTCTAACTTTGTGGGCTTGTGTGCGCAAGGGTAAAGTTACCTGGGCTGGCAAAAGGCATGCGGTGCCACAGAAGCCACTTGGGCCTCCAGTGTCAATCTAGGAGCATCATGTGGCTTCTAGGGTGTCCATGAACTCTCCCCCCAATTGGTCTAATTTCATTTTTTCTTTGACACAATAGAATGAGTTGTTTTTCCAAGTCTTTACATTGCTGTGCCAGCTGTCGCAGCAATGGATGTGCCCATTCAGGAGGTAGAGGGTGCATTTCCCAACTACAAAACAGAACTCGTCACGGTTGGGAAAATGTGTTTTTCCTTCTATGGATGCATTATTCGGGGAGTTACATTTGCATTCTTTGCAACAGCTCAGCACCAACTCCGCAGTAGAATTTGTGTCTCAAAGGCCCCTACTGCCGATCCAGAGGAAGTCCACTGCACTTAAGTCTCATTTAAATCAATAGGATGAATGAATCAATGGGAGAAGCTAGTCATTACTAACTTAGCATCCCGTTTATTTCATTTTGACTTAAGCTTAAACATGTTTACTTTCCTTGAATCAGGGCCATAGCATTCTTTTGGAACACCAGTTTTATATCTCAGTAGAAATAAATTCTACTGTCCAAATGTGTTGCTTTTGTGAGCAATGGAAAATTCACAACTTGATAGTTCATACATAACAGCAAATCATGGTTTGCAAAGCCTGATAACTCTATCCAACAAACCATGGCTGCTGAACAGCTGTTTGAGCAAACTGTGGCTTGTGTGTTACATCTAAACCAATGGTTACCATGGCCCTCAGTGTCTATTGTTTGGGAAGAAAGCCACACAAACCATGGCTTACCTCTATGTGAGAGACATTTGAAAACCCCACTTTAAACCTTGGTTAGCACAGACAGGCCCTGTGTCACCACTTAGCATTGCTTTATAGCTTCTTGAGCCCCAGGGCTCTAGCAAGGCTCATTCCTGAGGCCTTCCCTGGATTCCTCTTTATCTGCCGCTGATAACAAGCAGCAGGCAACTGGATTAGGGATCCACCATTTAATTTCACACAATACCCCCATGTTTTGTCTCTCTGGGGCATTATGGGAAATTTAATTGGAGGTGCAGGAACCACCATTTACATTTCCGATGTTGCCTTGGAGTAACACTAACTTGGGGACATTGCAGGACTTTTGAATGGTGTGCTACTGGTCTCTGTTGGTGCCAGGTGGTGCCAGTGGGGCAGTGGTGTAGGAAAGGCCCCTAGATGGCATATTTGATAAGCCCCTCCTGTTAAACCTGGAGTCATATTTGGGCACAAGCCATGACTTATTGCTACATTTGAACTGAACCCATGATGTGATTTCCAGAGTTGGCCAAAATGGTGGGCCACAGCGTCAGTTGAGTTCTGAAGTATGCTGGGATGGCTTCATGAATGCTTGGAAGTGATTTCCCCTTGAATAATGTGGCTCTCGGGTTGAACTTGGGAAATCAATATGAAAAACTGTAAACAGCCTGGGGATAACAGACTTGTCACTCCATGTCCGATGAGGATTTTGTCTTCTAGCGGTAGGGAATCAACCCACGTTAGTCTCTCATGTTTAGCAGAATAGACATGAGTTTGGGTGATTTGTCATGATTTGTCAGCATAGAGAGCGAAATGCCCATATACTGTCTCTCACCCGATTCAGACAGCTGTAATAATACAATACTTGCAATATAATGGGCCAGATTCAAACACCAGTTTCACTAGCGGAAAACCCTGCAAGGACTCCTGCTAGTGCAATGGGGCTTCACCTCTCTCTGCCTCTTGTTCTTGCATCAAATCCACTCTGAAGGGTTGGGCGATCCCGCAGAACAGTGTCCAGGGGGATGAGAGATTGTTCAAGCATTTCTGCTTGCTAGCAGAACAGTCTCCTTAGCACTACATAGGATTCCACCCAATGGGTTGTAGTCAACAGACTACTCAGAGTAGGCCCTCTGCAATTAACGGCAATTTTAATTTCAGTGGATCAACTCTGAATCAGAAATGACACACCTATATAAAGAGTATATTATGCTGTCGGTTCAAGTGTTCGCATTATGAAATTATAAAATGGGTAACAGATTGAGGATAATGAGTTCTTCAAATGATAATGCTTACTTCTTACAAGGTATCACCTCAAATGTCTGGTGCCAATTAGATGCAGAGATTCAATGCTACCTTTTTAGTCTGGTGTGTGCGTGGCTTAATATAATACGGCAGTGTTCTGCAATAGTGATGCGCAGATCAAACAATATCAAAGGTCTGTTTTTACTTTCATGAACACCTGCTTGGTATTTAGCCTCCTTTTTGTAATCATTGATTCTTCCTCCCTGCCTCAGACTGCAGGTGGAGGGTTGTGTATAAAGTACTATCCTCTTTATAGGTTGAAAAAACCCTTTAATGGGAAGACTACATTGCAACCAAGTCTTGCTACTTGCAAGCAGCCTTTTTGGTACACTTGAGTTTTTAAACATGCAACATCCCACCTGCAGTTGGGTGTGGCAAGCGCCATCAGAGTCTTGACCACATGATTATTCTAAATGGGTAGTTTGTCTCCTAAGAGCTGGTGCATGGGGAAATCAACACTGCATGGTGTTACGGTGCAGGCTGCCTCCTGTTTTGAATGCTCTGCCTCAAATGCTATTCAGAATGCCTCAGGGAAGTTTCTAACAGTGTGTCTGGACCGGAATGCAAATGCACTGTGAATGAATGCTGGTGCCGTCGCAAGACTTGACTAACCGCAGATGCCATAAAGGCTACTACATATGCTTCCTGCAGGGATCAGCTGCATGGTCGCATTCCAAATCCAAAAGACTTGAAGTCACTTCCCATCAGCAGAACCCCAGCCTGCTTTCTGCAAGGACCAGCTGTGCAATGGGATTTCATGTGGGAAACTTGGTCACATAGCTGATCCAGCAGGGTTTCCAACTACCCCATACCCAAGGCCAAATATGACATTAGGTGTGAGGCCGGTGGGCATGGTTCGGGGAAAGTGGCTCTGTGGGCCAAATCAGGGCTGCAACAGTTGACTTGGCTACAAACAAACAATTGCACAACACTGGCTCCTGGTCTTTTGCCTGGCATTAAGTGTTATCATCTCTGTTGTTGTTGTTTAGTCGTCTAGTCGTGTCTGACTCTTCATGACCCCATGGACCAGAGCACGCCAGGCACTCGTGTCTTCCACTGCCTCCCGCAGTTTGGTCAAACTCATGTTTGTAGCTTCGAGAACACTGTCCAACCATCTCGTCCTCTGTCGTCCCCTTCTCCTAGTGCCCTCCATCTTTCCCAACATCAGGCTCTTTTCCAGGGAGTCTTCTCTTCTCATGAGGTGGCCAAAGTATTGGAGCCTCAGCTTCACGATCTGTCCTTCCAGTGAGCACTCAGGGCTGATTTCCTTCAGAATGGATAGGTTTGATCTTCTTGCAGTCCATGGGACTCTCAAGAGTCTCCTCCAGCACCATAATTCAAAAGCATCAATTCTTCAGTGATCAGCCTTCTTTATGGTCCAGCTCTCACTTCCATACATCACTACTGGGAAAACCATAGCTTTAACTATACGGACCTTTGTCGGCAAGGTGATGTCTCTGCTTTTTAAGATGCTGTCTAGGTTTGTTATTGCTTTTCTCCCAAGAAGCAAGCATCCTTTAATTTCATGACTGCTGTCACCATCTGCAGTGATCATGGAACCCAAGAAAGTAAAATCTCTCACTGCCTCCATTTCTTCTCCTTCTATTTGCCAGGAGGTGATGGGACCAGTGGCCATGATCTTGTTTTTTTTTTTTTATGTTGAGCTTCAGACCATATTTTGCGCTCTCCTCTTTCACCCTCATTAAAAGGTTCTTTAATTTCTCCTCACTTTCTGCCATCAAGGTTGTGTCATCAGCATATCTGAGGTTGTTGATATCTCTTCTAGGGAACAGATAATGGAAACAAGGATATGGTGGTAGATTCAAAACCAAGGATATTTGATTCCCCCTCTCACCTTCTCAGTCATCAATCACCACCAATTCCTGGGCTCTGAGCTGTTTCCCTCTGGGGGTTCCCTTCTACCACCTCTCCTCTGCATCCAGCCAGTCCATGCCCTTGAGATCTTGGCCCTTATTAGCAGAAAGAGCCAATGTGTACACAGAAGGCATCACAAAACGGGCAGCATGTAAGAGTTGAGTGGTTTGCAGCAGCAGCACATTCATTTTAAAAGACCTCTCTGGATGTCCCTGCTTCAGCATAAATATTAGCAGTGTTCCCCTCTGGCCTCAGTTATGAATGAGGTTTGCTTTCCTTTTGTTTGGCATGTATTTAACTTCTGAGTCTGTCTGCATTTGCTCTGTGACCCAGACCTTTCCCTGCTGAGCTTTTGGGAGGGATTGCAAGCGGTATTATTAAAAGCTTCATACTGATAGTTCTTAACCTTACCCTACCCTTCTATAGAAGGTGGAAACCAGGCTTCCTGCAGTTCCTGCAGAGCCAGTGTGGTGTAGTAGTTAAGAGCGGTAGACTCGTAATCTGGGGAGCCGGGTTCGCGTCTCTGCTCCTCCACATGCAGCTGCTGGGTGACCTTGGGCTAGTCACACTTCTTTGAAGTCTCTCAGCCCCACCCACCTCACAGGGTGTCTGTTGTGGGGGAGGAGGGGAAAAGGAGATTGTTAGCCGCTTTGAGACTCCTTTGGGTAATGATAAAGCGGGATATCAAATCCAAATTCTTCTTCTTCTAGCACCTTTTACGAAACGTTTCCACCATGATTTACTGGTGCAGTTGCATGCAACTTCACGCCATGTGCAAACTGCAGAGCTGGGAGGTACCTAGAAACCATGCAGTGCAGCCCCCTGCCCAAGAAAGCGGCCATCTGCCTCCACTTCCTGGTCAGCTATTACAATCCAAGCTGCAGCTTCCCATAAGCAGAGATAGGTGGCACCCAAGGCTGGCTCCAGGTTAGAACAGCCCCCTGGCAAAGTGGTACCCAGTGGTCTCTACAGAGAAGACTAAGCTGCTCTCAGTTGTAGTTGAGCCCACTTGACTGCACCTGGTCTTCTGCGGGCTCTACTCTGCTTTGGTTGTCACTTCAGGGGTGACAGTCTGGATGCCCAGTTGCAGCGTATGATTGGATCACATGCAGCTTCGAACCTGCAACTTGATTTGCACCCCATCGCTCTTTAGTGGTGGTGCTTTGTTAGCAATTAGGAGCAGCAAGAACCTTAGAGTTTGTCACCATCCTGTGCATATGATGCACTATAAGGAGGGAGATCATGACATCATAGCATGATGGCAGCCACCTTGCACATGCGATATGTGGAGGAAGGAACTATTACGGAAAGTGACCTAAGAAGAAGGATGGCCGTGACCTTATAACAGAGGGGTATCCAATATGATGCCGCTCCCGATGCTGCTGAACTACAACTCCCATTATCCCATGCCACTGATGGGAGTTGTAGTCCAACAACATCTGGGGAGGACCACATCACTGCTGTTCTCTGCAGTGATGCTCACACAAATTGAGTAGAGTCATCTGTAACCACTGCTAATGGTTTAAGTGATCAAAAAGCAGATCAATACAACTTTTAACCTATGCGCTCATTCAGCCGTACAGATGGATCTGTTGAAAATGTATTTGTCCAGGGTATGGCATCAGCTCTATGCTTGCTTTGTCATGCATGCAGCACAAGTTACAAGGCCTACTCTATGCAGTTAACAAGCTGCCAGAATTTGGGTGGCAGAAGATACAACTGAAAACTCTTTGCAGGTTCAATTCATCATAGAAGGGACTGGAATTTACATTAAAAAAGATTTTATACTAGTCAGAAACAGAGTTAGTAATAGCAATAATGCCTCTGCTTGCTGCTTTCTTTAATTTTTGGGGTGGGGTGGGGTAGACATTCTGCTGTCCACTGCTGCCCACATTAAAATCTAGGATTTCTTCATTGCTTTCTTTGTTCAGCTCTCTTTTTGTTCAGGGACAGTTAAAACTAATATCTCAGTGTGAACCAGGAAATAAATGATCTATTCAGACAATAAGATCATTATATTTGCTTTTTTATATCTGTGTGCCTCTTTGTTTGCTCATTTCTCCTAGAGCAGGAAAAAGGGAAGAGTGAAATTGAGCACAGGACAATGGAGGTAGAGAGAGAAAAAAACCCATCTATTCTGCTCCTTTTCTCTTCTGCACTCCCTGTCTTCTCTGCCTGCTAGCCTCTTCTGCCAGCTGATCAGTAGCATTTAGAAATCTCCTGGGCTGTTGAAGCCATGACCTCTTCTTCATCAGCCATTACCAGCCAGCCAGTTGCCCAGTTTTCTTTTCCAATGCTCAATGGTTTTTTGGCTTCTGAGCATGCTTAATCCGCATTAAGCTCCTTTTTACTGTCCTCATAATTTATTACAGACCAGAAATGACCCAAAATAAAACCGCACAATGCACTATAATTTTAGGTAAATAGCAAAATACAAAATGAGGTATATGATAATGCCCAATGGCTCAAGTGTACACATGTACAAAATAACAAATGACCTATATACATAGGGACATAAGAAGCTCAGTGTTTTCTACACCTACTGGCAGCAGTTATACAGTGTTTTAGAAAGGGAACATTCCTAGGGGACTACCTGGAGATGCCTCTAAATTTGGGACCTTCTGCATGCAACGCAGGTGCTCTACCACTGAGCCATGGTGCCATTTGGGGCTGATGGGAGTTGTAGTCCAAAATACCTTTGAGGCTGGGGAAGGCTGCATTATGGCATCATCTTATTTCAGTTGCATGTGGGTTTCTGTGTTGGCCGGTGCATGGAATGCCAGCTTTGGAGGCCTCTTCCCCCGTGTCATTTTGCAAAGGTTAGAAATTAAGAAAGAAAGGCAAAGAAGTTAACTGCTGAAGGACTACATTAAGAAGATTGTGAGTCTTAAGCCACGAGTCCCTTCTTTGGCTGAGTTCTGTGCCTCCAAATAGAACTGGATTAGTTGGAGAAGCAAGAATGCAACTGAGATGAAGAAGGGGAAGGGCCCTCACTGAACAAGACTGGAATAAATACAGTTTTCCCAGGTCCCAGGCATCAACATTGAGCTTTTAAAGCAGCAGCAGCAGCAGCAGCACCACCACCACCAGTTTAGGAGAAAGTCCCATGCAAGGGTGGGATAATAGTTTAAATTGGAGCTTTCCAAACTTTTCATGTTGGTGACACACTTTTTAGACCTACATCATTTCGTGACATAGTAATTCAGTTTTACTAGCAAACCGGGGGTTAAACGAACCCCTTTCCAACCCTGAGAGAAGCATGCGTTTGTGAAACACACACACTGCAACTTGACACACTGATGCGTCGCAACACACAGTTCGGAAAGCTCTGGTTTAAATAACCCAAAGTGAGAGCATCAGGTTTGCGGTTGATGACTCACCTGGCAGTTTTCTAGTCTGTAACTAAACAAGGGAATCCAACTGCAGTTGGGAGGAAAACTGATCAAATGGTAAATACATACATTAAAAGATTGTGCGCATGCCGTCCTTAAATAGAAAATGATTTGGCATGGAGGAAGGTACAAGGGATCAAAGAGTGTTGTGGTTGTTTTTTTTAAAGAAGCCAATTAAAGGATCAAGGACCAAGTTCTGAATGTGAGAGATAATTATAGGTAGCAAAGGCATGTTTAAAATAGAACAGGTAGATCGTGTCCTGGGGAACAAAGCGATTACAAGACAAATTGCTGGGAGAGAAAACAAGAGGGCAAAAGGCAATGGAAGTGTGAGAAAATGGCAGGGGGAAAAAGAAAGAAATGAGAAATGCGGGGATGAATGTTAACCAATTAAGAGTGTAGAATCCTCAACAAAGGTTGCTTTGTTGGCTGTACAAAGAGTGGTGACGGTGAAAGAGGTTGTACAAAGGCTGGTGACAGAGCCTTCTCTGTAATGGCCCCCAAACTGTGGAATTTCCTCTAGATGAAGGTGCACCAGGCACTGTTTCTTTTAAGCTTTAGGCGATCATTGAAAGTTTGAACTATTCTTGTATAGTTTGAACTATTCTTATATACCATCTGTTTTGTTGAAGTGCATGTATTATGTGGTATTTTGGGAGTGAATATCTTTTTATTGTACTGGAATCAGTACAAATTGGTATGTGCAAACTTCTTAATATAAAACTACTACACAGGAAAGTATTTGCTTTAATTGCATCCAATTTCCTGTGTGTTGAATGGTATTATTTTAGATGTAACCCATCCTTTGACCTTACAGGGAAGGCTGTGTAACTAATTATGTTGTTGTTGTTGTTATGGTGCCAACTGTAAAAAGCCACCCCCCAAAACACACCATCCTAAGTTACATTGTGGGGTTGTTTTGTGTTGATAAATGGGCAACTGATTTTAGGCGGCTATTGAAGATGTTTTTCTTTAAGAATTCTTTTCCTGAAGTGTGACCCAGTCATTTTATGGAATATTAATTGCACATATCTAGAAATGATTTTATTGTTTGTTGAGTGTGTGTTTTTATTGTTTTTAGAGCCTGTTTTTTATTTCTAATATTTTAACTCTCTTTATCTTGTTCTTATACCACTTTGATAGCTTCTGACCACAAATAAATTTGTAAATAAATAAGCAAAATAAATAAAATACATATTAATATAAATTGGGAAATTGGGGGGGGGGGTTATTTGAGGAAAATAATGTGCTTTGAATTGCTTCAAAAGATGTAGTGAGTACACAGCCTTAGGCAGGGTAATTTAGAACTGATGAACCAAGTAGCCCCTTCCTGCTGGACTCAGTGCAAATTGGTATGTGCACACTTCTTAATATAAAACTACCACAGAGGAAAGTATTTGCTTTAATTACATCCAATTTCCTGTGTGCATTTACAAGGTCATGGGTTTTGTTTCGTAGCAAAGCAGGCTGCCAGCATGTGGAAATAATTGCATAAAGCATATTTTGTGTCATTCTACCTTACCTCACCCTGAGCACATTGTACTTGAGATTCCTACAGAAAGTCATATTTGACAACAGAGTTAATAATAAATGGGAAGGAATGTTAAGTGTTTGAGGTAGAGAATGGAGGGGCGGCTTTCGCTTGGTAGGATCAGAAATGAGCGGCAGCAACTAAGATTTGTCACCATCAAAGCATTTGTAAAAAATTTGTAGATTGTTGCAGACAAAAGCTTTTTTTTAAAAAAAGACAGCGGTTTGTTAAATATAACTGGGAGATAGCTGCCATTATGCTCTTGCCACTCACACCCCAGGAATAGGAGCAATGTGAGGTTTGAAGTTTGAAGAGCTTACACACATTGTGCATAAGTTTTTGAGGTCCACAAAATGTATAACCTTTTGCCTGCGCTGCTCACTTTTCAAAACCAGGTAATGGCCCATGTCTGCTATGGGTAAAAGATTAACTTTACATGACCAAATTAGAGGGTTGGGAACGTGTGCAAAAGGATTCTGCATAGTGTTAACACGGGGTGCAATGTTGCTACAATTGCTTCTCCTTCCCTGCCTGTCCACCTCATTGTGCAGCCTGCATTTACTGTGTCACCAGATCATGCAGTGGATGGTAAATGTGATTTTTGCTCTGTAATACTGGGTGTGTGATGAAGCACTTGCAGGTCCAGTTCACACATAAAGCTAAGTAAAATCACAGCTAACTGTGGGCAATGAGTTTGCAGGTACTAACAGGCCACATTCGCACTGCACACTTAAAGGACTTTGATACCATTTTGAAGAGTCATGGTTCCCCCCCAAAGGATTCTGGGTGCTGAGAGTTGTTAGGAGGACCCCCCCCCATTCCGCTCAAAGAGTTGCAATTTTCAGAATGGTTTAACAGTCAATCCCTCTTCACAGGGAACTCTGGGAATTGTGGCTAGCTACTTGTTTCTTTACTGGAATTTATCACGCAGATACAAATGGAAATGGCAATAAAAGCATATACAAATAGTTCAAATATTTTAATCTTATGAACTGTCCATTTTTAAAAAGAAAATATCACGACAGCGTGCGGAAAGAGAAAAAAGGAAACGACATATATTGAATATAAGTTTAGAAACAACAGTGTTTTCGTTGTTTTATTTTTAATTTTATGTAATCGTTGCATGCCAGGTTCTCTAATGTAAATAAATTTATATCTCAATGCAGCCATGTTAAACTGCATTAAAAGATGAAAATAAATAAAAACTGCTTTACAAAAAGAAAGAAAGAATATAGGTAAAACCAAGAGGTGCAACAAAATGAGGTTTTGCAGCCTTTTAGAAAATACAGCAGTGCTGGAGTCTTCCATTGTTGTTCTGGTGTTATCTGAACTGGAGAGCAAATGGGTCATTAGTATTCACTTAATAAAGGTAATGGGGAATGAATCTGTGCAGTGGAGATGGGGAACTTGTGGCTCTCCAGATGTTGTCGGACTCCAACTCCCATCAACCCCAGCATGGCCAGTGGTCAGAGATGATGAGAGAGTCCAACAACATCTGGAGGGTGACAGGGTCCTCATCCCTGCTCTAATACAAAATCACAGATGAGCACATCCTGAGAAACCCTAGATCACAAGCAGTACGTTTCCGGGCACAATTCAAAGTGTTGGTGCTGACCTTTAAAGCCCTAAACGGCCTCGGTCCAGTATACCTGAAGGAGCGTCTCCACCTCCATCGCTCTGCCGGGACACTGAGGTCCAGCGCCGAGGGCCTTCTGGGGGTTCCCTCGCTGTGAGAAGCCAAGTTACAGGGAACCAGGCAGAGGGCCTTCTCGGTAGTGGCACCCACCCTGTGGAACGCCCTCCCACCAGAGGTCAAAGAGAACAACAATTACCAGACCTTTAGAAGGCATCTTAAGGCAGCCCTGTTTAGGGAAGCTTTTAATGTTTGGTGGATTTCTGTATTTAAATGTTTTGTTGGAAGCCGCCCAGAGTGGCTGGGGGAACCCAGCCAGATGGGCGGGGTATAAATAATAAATCATTATTATTATTATTATTATTAGTAGTAGTAGTAGTAGTAGTAGTAGTATTTTTTCAGGATGTGTTCATTTGGGATCTTAATACAACCTGTGCTATTTTACTCCAATAAATGGTGTGAGGAGGCAGATTAAGTCACGTTTGGCAAATCTTGTGTCTCAGAAAAGTTTGTGTGAACTGGTTGAGGGAGTTTAAGACACAAAGTTTTTGATTAAACAGTTCTACTGTAATAAAATGATTAAACAAAGCAAACGGAGACAAGTAATGAAAAATGCACTGAATTAGACTGAGTAAAATGTTCCTGAGGCCAAAATGTCTACACTTGGCAGTAGGAGCCTCTGGTTTGCTCCCCAGCAACTATAATACACACTCCCTCCAACATAAAATTGTTGGATGGGAACACAGGGGTTTTGTTTGGGGTGGGGTTTTTTTTTTGGCGAGTGGGTGGAGAGAAATGCCAGCCTAAGGAAGATGCTTTGGTTCAGCTGAAGTGAAATATGACAGCTGAAAAAAAATAACATGAGTAAATGCAGTCAGTCTACAGATGTGGAAACTTTTTTTTGACCAGGGATTGGAACACTCTGTCCTACAAACCTGATGAAACCCAGCTGGTCTCCCCCATTTGGCCCACAAGGCCATTTTGGCCTACAAGATGAGCCTCTAGCTACCCTATCTCCACAATCCTTTCAGCAAGAAGACACAACAACAACAACAACAACAACAACAACAACAACAACAACAACAAATTATTTATACCCTGCCCATCTGGCTGGGTTTCCCCAGCCACTCTGGGCGGCTTCCAACAAAATATTAAAATACAGTAGTCCGTCAAACATTAAAAGCTTCCCTAAACAGGGCTGCCTTCAGATGTGCAGTGGAAAGAAAGTCAAAAACGTCTATTAGCTCAAAATAAAACATCCACATTGTGCCCCTTCGTTGCTGCTAAATCTTTACTAAGGTGGTTCGCACCGTGTGGAATGGGTATTATAACCGCAGAATCCAGCAGCAATCTAGATGCAGAGTCAGAGACTGCAGAGGCACTAGCTAATGAGGACCAGGTCAGGGCTGTGAACCAACTGTTGGGGATCAAGAGACCACTGTGACTCAGGTTGTTAAGACGAGAACTCCCCAAAAACCTCCCATATTACCAGGGCCTGTAGGGACACAGCCAGAAGCATCACAGAACCTTCCCTGAGCCTGAGGAACCAAATGCCTACTTCCTTACCAGTCCAGTGGTGCAAGGCACACATCTGGCAGGATACTATGGAACATAGGAGAATACCCATCCTCAGGCTAGAGGCTTGGCCTTTTAAGAACCTGAAGTTCTCCAAAATGGAATGGAGCAAGGGAGAGATAGTCTGGAGGCAGAGGCTTAAAAGGCCTCAGTCTGCGTGCAACATCTTTTGGAGAAAGTTGCTCATTTGGAGCTCTCCGTGGTTCTGAAACTCCTGACCTACCTTCTCTGGAAGGATCTTCTATCAGACCAGAACACAATGAAGGAGAAAGCTCTGCTGCCCACCACCCACTCATCCATACACATCTAACTCCTTAGGATGGATTCAAATGTCTAGGAGTCACAATGTATTGTACCTGTAACTGTCTGATTGTCTGGCAAAAATAGGGAATCTGTAGCCCACCAGATGCTGTTAAAGTCCCAGCCAGCATGGCCATTGGTCAAGGATGATAGGAGTTGTAGTTCAATACATGGAAGGCCATAGGTCCCCCCTCTCTGCTATGTGGTTAATTCTGAAGTTACCATGTATTTGCTTGGGCTTTAAGATTTAGTTGTGTCCATGAATTTCAGTGGGTATATCCTGAGTAAGACTAGCATTGGCTACAACCCCAAGTCTCTAGATTTCACCTAACTCAGCTTCCAACAACTATACAAAGCTTTATGTGAAATTATTTTGCAACCATTTGACTACTAGCTCATTGCGGTCAGGTGTCTGGATTGTAAGTTTCATTTTCATTGTTTTCATGTGATGCTATACCCCCCCTTCTTTTGTTGACAAGTTCAGCAGATGGAAAGAGGAAAAAACAAGTCAGCTTAGAAGCTGAGATGTTTTCTCTGGAGACGGTTTCCCCTTAGGCTATATTCTGGATAGGAAACAAAGACATTAAATTGAAGTTGCCTGGGCTGTAACAACAAAGAAAAGAATGTGACCTTTGAAATATCTCATCTATGTTACCTTTCATAAGAAATAGCTTTCCTGGAAAACATAAATGGTTTACATCCTAAAATTACAGAACTGCAGTTCCTTTGTGAAATTTCTAATAGCAAAGCCAAGCACCACAAGATGGCACAGTGAATCGAGTATGACTGCCCTGGTTGTATACTTTTAGTTGACAGAAACCTACATTATGCTTAAGTTGCAGAAAGACAGATAAATCCCAAGCCAGATCACCAAAACCACAGCCTATAAAACTGGTACCTGTTGTCCTGTCTGTCTGAAATTTGGCAGGTCTGGTGCCCAGGCCAGAATGCCTGCAAAATTTCATGCTCTTTGTAGATGTCTGGCTGACATCCTCTTTATGTATATTTGTTGTCGTTTAGTCGTGTCCAATTCTTCATGACCCCATGGACCAGAGCAGGCCAGGCACTCCTGTCTTCCACTGCCTCCCGCAGTTTGGTCAAACTCATGCTGGTGGCTTCGAGAACACTGTCCAACCACCCCGTCCTCTGTCGTCCCCTTCTCCTTGTGCCCTCCATC
This sequence comes from Zootoca vivipara, assembly GCF_965207765.1. NCBI lineage: Eukaryota > Metazoa > Chordata > Lepidosauria > Squamata > Lacertidae > Zootoca > Zootoca vivipara. The sequence continues at coordinate 79,765,519 of NC_142587.1, forward strand.
TTCCCCAACATCAGGGTCTTCTCCAGGGAGTCTTCTCTTCTCATGAGGTGGCCAAAGTATTGGAGCCTCAGCTTCAGGATCTGTCTTTCCAGTGAGCACTCGGGGCTGATTTTCTTAAGAATGGATAGGTTTGATCTTCTTGCAGTCCATGGGACTCTCAAGAGTCTCCTCCAGCGCCATAATTCAAAAGCATCAATTATTTGGTGATCAGCCTTCTTTATAGTCCAGCTCTCACTTCCATACATCACTACCGGGAAAACCATAGCTTTAACTATACGGACCTTTGTTGGCAAGGTGATGTCTCTGCTTTTTAAGATGCTGTCTAGGTTTGTCATTGCTTTTCTCCCAAGAAGCAGGCATCTTTTAATTTCGTGACTGCTGTCACCATCTGCAGTGATCATGGAGCCCAAGAAAGTAAAATCTCTCACTGCCTCCATTTCTTCTCCTTCTATTTGCCAGGAGGTGATGGGACCAGTGGCCATGATCTTAGTTTTTTTTGATGTTGAGCTTCAGACCATATTTTGCACTTTATGTATATACAATATATGAAAGTTAAGAGTGCAGGCCCCCTGCTGACTAGGGGCCTGGCACATTGTGTACCCACTGCCTGCCTGCTTCTGTGTATCCTCTTTCCAAACAAGATATTGAAGGCTCTTCCCTGAGCCTAATTCTCATGATAGACCTCTGCTGTGCATTGGAAGGTCCTAGGTTTGGAGGTCATGTCTCTGTGTTTTTGATCTTACTGGCACAAAATTTTCAGGCGCTCTTCCCCTGCCCTATTCATTCATTCAAATCCGCATTTGTTTTTTTGCTGCAAATAGACAAATGGTGGGACTGTTTGTTTAAGCATTAATCTGCTGTTACAACTGATGCTTAAAACGAATAGGTCTCTTTTGGGCTGATTAAAATTCGTTACCCATTCATTTAGTTTTGATCTGTTTTGCCTGCTGGAATGTCACAATAGTAATGCAATTGGAAGGAAACGAAATATCAGAAATCCTGCCCTGTTTTTTATTGACGTTGCTTTAGGCAAAGATTAATGAGTAGTGATTTGATGGGCTTACATTTTCTTCCTTTGAGTTTTTCCCCACCATTAATAGCTGAGTGATTCATGACTATTAACCCAGGATTAGGTTTAGGGTTGCTGTTGCATGAGTTGCCATGGTTCTTGTACTGAGAGAGGGGGAAATACCACAACTCTAGCCTACTGGGTCCTTGAGTTTCCAAGCAGTCTTGATCATGGAATTGTTGACAAACTTCCTTAAGGCTTTGTATACGTTGCATAAGTAGGTGTTACTTACCATGGGATGACCTGTGTCAGACTAGCTTTTTAATGGAAGAGCAGAAAGACCACGATAGCGGCTTTATGGAAAGGACCAGCTGATGGATTGTATTTGGCTTGTGGGAGCCGCTGTGTCAAGGACAAACAATGTTCTTTGAGAATCCACTTCTTTGAGCCAGGATTCCGCTCATGCATTATGCAGCAGTACCGTTATGAGAACAACAAATGTATTGCATTATGTTAACATCCTTCATAGAATATTCTCAATAACTGAATGGAAACACACAAACAACAGTGCTGCAGTGAACTCAGGCTTAGTGGGGACTACAGCTGTTTCTCCTTTGAGGAAGGCTGCTGGGATGTATCTTCACATTTTAGAGCAAGCAAGGCACTTGGTTCCCTGAATTTGGCTGGCATCGTTGAAACTGCCTTTTAAGGATGCTACCATGCGTATGGCAGGTAGCCATTTTGAAAAATGGGAGCAGTAGAGCAAGAATAGTGATGATATTGAGAGAACAGTGATGGTGGCAACAGTGGTGCCAGAAGTGGGAAACTGTATGAGAGGAACAGGTAAAATCTCGCAATCTAATTGGGAGTAGCATTAGTGGATGGGCCCTGAAACTCAGACTGGCTAAAATGGTGAATTTGAAGCTGCATACATAGCTCCATATTTGAAATTCATGAGACTGTATTTGATACTATCCTGCATTATTATTCTCCCACTCACCTGCTGGGCTAATAGCAGCTTTATGGGTGGTAATCTATGATTTTAAGTGGGAACAAATTGGCAGGGACAAGGGGGTTAACTATATTCTCCGTCAGGGCTGCTGCTTCAATGAAATTTGGAACCCTTCTAATCTGTTCCAAAGTGTTGCATTTGTTGTTTTAAATCCTTGGGAGAATCAATCATGGCTCACCCTTGTCTCATATAGGCTGTTTTTTCTTCTTCTTCTTCTTCTTCTTCTTCTTCTTCTTCTTCTTCTTCTTCTTCTTCTTCTTCTTCTTCTTCTTCTTCCTCCTCCTCCTCCTCCTCCTCCTCCTCCTCGGCGATCACTCGTAGCCGAGTAAGATTGTCTTCCATAAACAACGGTTTTAACAATGAGTCCGTAATAGGCTGTATACAAACCATACTTTCAAAGCACATTTGAAATATGTTTAAAGCACCTCTTCAAGAATACTGGGAACTGTAGTTTTTCTTTCGCAGTGCTACAATTCCCAGTGCTCTTAAAAAACTACAGTTCCCAGGGTTCCTTTGGGGAAGCCATGTGCTTTAATTGTACTTTAAACATACGGTGTGTAGACAGCTATAGTGTACTTCCTAGAATTTGTTAAATGTGTAATCCAATACACCTTTGATAGTTAAAAAACACACTTGAAAAATGGAAATTTGTCCATGTCTCCAGAATAGAGAAGGACTCAAAATGCATCTCAGTTGGTGAACAGTGCAATCTTTTGCATGTGCACTCAGATGTAAGCCCCTTTGGGGTCAGTGGGAATTAATCCCATGAAGTGCTTATTTCTGGGGGAACACAGGGGTACGCATACCCCTAAACATTTTGTGAATCTAAGTTTGGCCTCATTGAGGGGCAGTCTTTCAATATGAGTAGGGAAATGAGATTACCCCCAAACATTATTATTATTTTTTATAGAAAAAAAGCACTGGTCCCATGAATGTACATAGGGTTGCAGCCAGAGGTACTTTCATGTCTGCAGGTGGGATATTTTTACACCTAACTGACAAAACATGGGCTATTATAATTATCTTGGAATTGAAGGCGCTGTAGACTTATTTGGAGCAGAATTTTGGGGTGAGGGAGTTCATTGCTTCTCCAGACTTCAAGTGGAAGATGAAGAACGAGCTTCATTTACGTGTGTGTGTGTGTGTGTAAATCCATTTCCATCTCTAAATCAAGCACAGAGCAGTTGGTAACATCTATTCTGCAGCTGTCCACGGGGATCATTTTAATCAGCCTTGAGCCCCTCTAAAGCTATAGAAGTCTTTGGAGGAGGGCGGCTGATTTTGTCATCCTGCTGTGCAAAAAGCAGACTGAACAGTATGCCTCTGATATTCCTCTGCTGGAAGAGATTCATGCCTGTAGGTAAATTTGCCTTTCGGTGGTTGCTTTTTCCTGTGCTTTTAATGAAGTTGTGAATGGAAGTTGAAGCCTTAAGAGCAGTTCTTTGGAGAGGGAGGCCAGTATGTGTGGGTGGGGATAATCTTCAATCTTGCATTTTGAAGCGGTGTTTCATAGATGTCAAAGCTGTGTTGAGGACAAGCGCCAGAGTTACACATTTCAGAAGGGATGAGGCCTTCACTTGCTGGCAAAAATATATTTCAGCTGCCTGGAAGATGAGATTAATGATAGCTCTGTGCAGCCATTACATCTGCATCCTAACTGCTTTTTTAAATACAGAAATCAGAGATTTGGAAAGTTGGGAACGATTGCCAGGTTGATTCCAAGCCCAGGTTAAACCCTGAATGACTTGGATTATGAGCCTTAGGACTTGGTACCTTAAGGAACACTTTCCTTGCACGCTGCATTCATTGAGGTCCTGCTCTGGATTCTTCAGCTGTCTGATGCCTGGCATGTGTCAACTGTTAGAAGCGCTGGGATGTAACTCAGCTTGCACGGAGGCTGATGCATCTGCATGGGAAAGAGCAGATAGAAAGAAGAACCTACAAGCTTCCTAGAGAGTATCCTTTAACCTGTGCTGATCTTCCTTCAGGCTAGACCGATACTCTATGGTTGCTGACCTCATTTCCTACTTCCTCCTCCACCCTCATTTTGGGAGAGGAGATGCAAGAGCCAGCATGGCTCGTTGCATTTCTCACCTTGGTTAGGTCACATCTACACCATACATCTAAAGCATTCTTTGAACCACTTCAACAGCCATGGCTTCTGTAAGGGGGAGACAGTATAGAGAACCTCCCCGTGCATCAGAAGTAGCTCCTCCCCAAGCAGTGATGAAAGCAAAGGCGCTGAGGAAGCCTGTCAGGAAGTGGAGGGAGAGTGCCGGGGCTCTGGCAGCATGGGAGAGCCCCGGCTACACAGGAGGGAGGAAAGAGAGGGGGAAAGGGGGGGAGAAGGAAAGCATGGAGCGTAGACCCTTTCCTCCTGTTCCGGAATTACGCAGGAGAAAAAGGGGGAGGAGGTTTACTGTCCCAAGACTCTTATGTTGGAGGAAGTCACGGGGAGGGGCAGTGCCGGATTCTGCATCGGAATGAGCAGACATGTTTTCTACACCTATCTCACTGTAAATGGAGTGCACCAATAAAACACTGTTGAAAGACAAGCATGTGGAGCGTCATTACTCTGGAGTAGTCGCAAGAACCCCTGAGAGCTTCCCTCAAAGAATCCTGGGAATAGTTGTTAAGGATGCTGCCAGAAGTGGTTAGGAGAAGCCCTCACAGTGCTACAATTCCTAGCAAACTACAGTTCCCAGGGATTCTTTTGCGGAAGCGATGATTGTTAAAGTGGTAGAAGAATGCTTCAAAATATGTCTGGTATGGATGAGTTAGAACAAGGATATTTCCTCTCAAGCACACGTTTCCTGCAATGAACGTAGCTTTCCTATTTTCCTAAATGCAGAAGTCACGGCATTATTTTATCCGGGGTAAAGCGTGCTCTTCCAACTGTGATTCAGTGTTTGCCTTAACTTCTGTCGATGAATATAATCTCCACATGGAGTTAATGAGCAAGGAGTTTGGTGTTGGTACCAACCCTGTGCAATGCCCTCTCCGTTGATTTGTTGACTTGCATTTTGTGCAACCTTGTTCTCTCAGCCAGACAACATCATCAGAAGTCAGCAGGGCTTTACTTACAAAGCAGAAGCCGGGCACACTCTGCTGTCAACCACTGGAGCGGAGAGGGCTCTTGTGCTCAGGTTGTGCTTGTAGGTTTCCCACGGGCCTCTTCTGCTTGGCTCCTGCGAGAACAGGATGCTGGGCTAGATGGGCTATTGGCCTGATCCAGGAGGCTCTTCTTATGTTCTTTTAGCCTGTTCACCAAGTCCGTGGCTAAAAGCAGTATGACACACAGAATGTATGGAGGAGGAGAACAAGAGAAAGAGACAGATAAGTTGCTCAAGTCTAGGGCAGGCCTTATCATAAGGCAGAGTGTGGCGATGGCCTCACACAGCCGATATGGGGGAAGGGGTGATGGCGGCGGCAGCCCCACAGCCAACCCCCCCCCAGCTGTTCCTTTCTGTTGGAGTCAGAGCTCTGTGTGCCTCATAGCTCGCCGTGCATGGTCCTAAAATAGCCTGCATCCCTTGGATGTGATACAGCAGGATTTTTCCAGCCTCAGGCCTCCTCCATATGTTGCTGCAGCACAACATCCATCATCCCTGAACATTGACTAAGCCAACTGGGAGTGATGGGAGTTGTGGTCCAACAACATCTGAGGACCCGTGGTGGACACTCCCCCATTGCCAGTGTTGAACTGGCAGCCCTGCTGCTTCTCTACATAGAATGGGGGTGTGGAGGGGCATGGCCTTGTCCTTTTCTGTAGGCAGCCAGCTCTCTTGAGCTTGCCCTGTGCATGCACTAGACAGCCTATAGCAAGGATTCTGGAAGGGGGATTTCGCTTTGCCTAGTGCCTTTCTTCTATCCAGAACTGACACCCTCTGATGTATAGCTATAAAATACGCAGATGTAACACTGGCAGCTCTGTATGGCTACACAGTACAGCAGGGAAAGGGCTTTGGTAGGGAGGGAAGAAAGGTGTATTTTGGTACTACTATACTCCTGATGCAAGTAGATAAATATGAACCGCTACAGCAGGAAGGTAAAAGGCGTTTCCGTGTGCTGCTTTGGTTCACCAGAAGTGGCTTTGTCATGCTGGCCACATGACCTGGAAGCTATACGCCGGCTCCCTCGGCCAATAATGCGAGATGAGCGCGCAACCCCAGAGTCGGTCACGACTGGACCTAATGGTCAGGAGTCCCTTTACCTTTACCTATACTCCTGAAACAACTTCTAGTGTAAGAGACCTGAACAGCAAGTCAAGGCTGCAGTTGCAGACTAGGGCGTGGGAACATTTTGTTGCTCCAGGTCCCACACCTCTCCTTCTGTTTACATTACTCTTTGCCCGTATGCTTAGGGAAAGATGTGAACGCCAATCAGCTGTTTTCATTTCCTGCAAAAGCTGAAGGTTCCTGAAGAGAAACCAACCTAAAAACTGCTTATATATGTATTTTAGCTGAAAGCTACACAAGACTGTTTTCACTCACTTAGTTAAGAAAGGTTCTTTCTCAGTGCTCAGAGGCTATCGGTTCTTCTAATCTCCATGGCAGTCAAAACAAAATCCGGCCTGGGGTTTAGCAAACTCTGGCCCGTATTAAAAGCAGGGAAAGAAAAAGGAGATATGATTACCTGGAAGTTTGCACTGTTGTGTTGCCACCCTCTGGACCTGTCATGAAGGAGGCACACAAAGAAGGGCCTCAGATGATGAGGTGGACTCATATGTCCCTTGGTACTTCAAACATCCAGGTGAAGAAGAGGATGGGAGTCCTGCAGCTTCAATATTTGTTCTTCACCTACCTATTAAGCCACACCTCCTGAAATTCCCTATTTCGTACAAATATCAAAGGTGCAGGAACCCCACCCTCATTTTTTTCCTGGCCACCCTACACGTATTTCCCCCTTTTAATTTCACCAACCCAGAAAAGCTGTGCCTTTAACCACATTCCTCTCCCCTCCCCCCCGAGATCAAGGACAACCCCCCAAATCAAATGCACATATGTTGGTATGCAGGCGTATAAAATATCTTTATGGGCTTGTAAAGTTCATGCACTTATTTTCTAGTCCAAAGGAGCCTATGCTATTAGAATAAAATACTATTTTCAATATATCTAACCTCTATTTTTATTTGGGTGTTGCCCAGATAATTTATGGTTAAACTATGCTTCCACTTTGGCCATTCTTAACAAACTTGCCCTTTGCGTTTGTTATCTCCCACCCCTAATGAATGCACTTACATGCATCTGTCGTGTACATTTCTTATTGTTTTGGCTAAGTGATGCATGCGTAATTCTTTTAATCAGTCCCAGCAGCTGCTTAATTTCTTTTGTGTGCCATTTTAATCTGCTCCACTTTCTTTTTTTTATCTTGCTTGTCTGTTGTGTGTTCTGGTGAGGACATGCTACTCTGTGTTTGATTTCAGTAGAGCCATGTAGAATGAATGACATTTATTCCGTTACCCATATCCTTTAAATCAAAATTACATTGCCAGCTCTGACAGGGAGGGCATTGCAGTATGCATCTAATAATGCTATTATCCTTCAGCTGCAATTACGGTTGCTAATTGCCAAGCATCTGCTTCACGTTAAACTCTGAGGTTGCCTTTAATTTTCCTCAATCGTATTAGCGAAACCCCACACAGCAAACACAATTGCTGTAGATATACCCGTTTTACATCAGTGTTTTCTGCAGCAAACAAACCCAAGTGGGGAAGTAATATCTGCCTGCATACAGGTCTTGAAACACACATGTACATAACATGGAAAATATGATCGCACAAGGGTTTTTCAAGGCATGCACACTTTTAAACCCATGTTGCTACTCATGCTTACGTATGGATGCAAAAGTACACAGTGTACCTGACCAACACGTGCTTTTAAGGATCTTGACTCTTGAGTCACTGTACGCCACAGGAAGATTAACCTACCTCACAGGGTTGTTGAGGGTATTAAACAAAGCAGTTGCAAGGACTGAAGATGCCAGTCTCCCCAGCACTCCCTAAGGCTTCTCCTCCCCCAGGTCCTTCCTAAGCAACTTCAGCTCTGTCATTGCTTTGCCCTCTTAATTTCTCTGAATGTTCTGGGAGGCCAGGGGAGATGCGGACTGGTTGCAGCAGGAGGGGGAGACTCCCTGGATTCTTCAGCAGCCTGATTCAGCTCTGTCTCCTGTTCCCTCTCCTCTTCTGCCTCTGGTTCTGGACTGCTCTCTGCCACACACTCTCCCTGCTCACTAAACCCTGTTGCCTCTTCATCTTCCGACACCACCTCCCCCCAGTCTTTTCCCTCTGATCACTCATCATGTTCCCACCACCAACCCCTGGCTCTGAGCCTCCTTCCCCTGGGGGTTCCCTTGGGCCTTCCCCAGCTGGTGCCTCCCACCACTCCTCTGCATCCAGCCTGTTGATGGCATAAAGTAAATAAATAAAAGTACTTTTTAATGAACTACAGGAGATCCAATTCATTTATATGCTTCCCTTTTCCAACCTCTTAACATGCTTTGCTGTTTATTTTGTACCCCAGGGATGAGGAACCTCACCCCATTCACCAGCCCTGATTTGCACCCTCCTCAAAGGTTTTTAACTGGCTGGAAAGAGTCCTGGCATTATGAGAATGCTGCTTGCTTCCCTGGATGGAAGGTAGAGAGGGACATGTGAGTGTGGATAAACCAGTTTGCTGTACAAAAGATACAATGCACATTTGTTGGTCCTCCCACATTGGCCTCTGGCTCCACTCACTATGGGCATGTGGCCCCTGGAAGGTTGTCCAGAAGGGAATGTGGCCCTTGGGATGGAAAAGGTTCCCCAGCCCTCTTGTAGCCCCGCTTGCACGACATTAAAGGGACTTGACGTGAGTGCAAGGACAAACTGTTCTGGCAGTTTGGACTATGAATATATTTGCTTTTTATCTTCTTTGTTGAGGTGGTTAGAGAGCTGGATCAGGACCTGCGAAACCAGGGCACAAATCCCTACTTGGCCATGAAGCTCATTGGGTGACCTTGGGCCGGTCACTGCCACTCAGTCAAACCTAGCCCACAGGGTTGCTGGGATTAAATGAGAAGCGGGAGAATCATGTGCGCCAACTTGAGCTCCTTGGATAAAAAGGTGGGGTAGAAATGCAATAGAGGAATAAGTTCATTGAAGCCAAAATATTATTCTCATTGTCTTTCCAATTATGGTAAGCAGTTGGTTCTGACTTTACTGCCGCCCACCGTTCTGCCCAAAACACCTTCCCATAACAGCAGAAGCAGTAGCATCTGAAAACCTTTTGCCATCTCGGTTAGCTGAGAGAGGAAAGTGCAGAGTTGGCATGCAGCGCCGCTGTGCATTTGTGCAAAGGCACACAGCAAAAAAAACTTTTCCAATGTTCAATATGGAGTTGGGAAGAGCTTTTTAAGTGGCGGTGATAATGTTTGAGCTGACCCAAAGTCACTTGGGATCGTGGAGTCAGTGCAGAGATGTGGGTAGTGTGTTCGGTTTGAACGAGGGAAACTTAAAAGTTTAAAAGCCTCTCCCAGCTACCGAGTTCCTTCGGTGTCCTGTAACAGCTTGGCCAGTTCCTATCTCATGGATTTGTCCTGAAAGCAAATGAGCTGCTGGCAATCTTAGTTTCTGAGCTGCTGGAAATGAGGATGCTCACACGAGTATGTCGGAACTTATTCGGCAGAGGATGTGCCTTGAACACCAGGGATGGGGAACCTGTCCCTGGTGTACACTATGATGTGGGACTCCTCCATCCCCAGGTCAGCCATGATGGGAGTTGGAATGCAGCAAGCACCTGTCACTCTCCATCCCCCTCGCATACCAAGACGTGCAATAAAAATGCATTCTAATGGAGCTGCTGCCTATTTGATTTTTGTTTTAAACTTTGTAATTTTAAATTGTTTTTAATTAACTGGTGTTTTTTTTAAAGAAACAAACATTTCAAATTTTTGTAACCCGCCCTGGGACATTAAAGGGACCCCTGACCATTAGTTCCAGTCGTGACCGACTCTGGGGTTGCGGCACTCATCTCGCATTATTGGCCAAGGGAGCCGGCATACATCTTCCAGGTCACGTGGCCAGCATGACAAAGCTGCTTCTGGTGAACCAGAGCAGCACACGGAAACACTGTTTACCTTCCCACAGGAGTGGTACCTATTTATCTACTTGCACTTTGACATGCTTTCGAAGTGCTAGGTTGGCAGGAGCTGGGACCGAGCAATGGGAGCTCACCCCGTTGCGGGGATTCGAACCGCCGACCTTCTGATCGGCAAGCCCTAGGCTCTGTGGTTTAACCCACAGTACCACCCGCGGTGAAGGATAATAATAATAATAATATTGTAATAATGATGATGGAAGATGACACCTTTCCTTCAGGTCAGCCTCGGTGCCTTTAATAGCACACAAGATGTAAAAATTTGACAGATGTAGATTTCTCCTTTACAGTATCTGTGTCATGGCGGAAATGGCACCTGTCAAATTTCTGACATCACACAGCTGTTAAAATCCACTGGAAATAATGGGCAAGATCTAGCCAAAGTGAACCGTATTGGGAGTCCCACCGATTTAAACATGTCTGTGATTCTTTCATTGAGATTTTTACAACTCTCAAATAACTCTCTTTGGCTAGACTCATTCTCTGTTTATTTCTTTATTTGCTGATTTTTCTTCTTAATGATCTGCCAAGTGGTAACAATGAAATGCCAAAAAAGAAGAGTAAAGATAAAAATCACATCATGAACAAATTTAACACCAAACTCCAAGACAAGTTTAAAAAATGAGCATTGCTCATGATAAAAATATAGCTGTCTACCAGAACTCTTAAGTTCCATAATAATAATAATAATAATAATAATAATAATAATAATAATAATATCAAAACCAATAACAATAATAGTTGTTATGAATTTATTTATCACCTGCCCTTCATGCCAAGATTCAAGGGCAAGCTACAACCATGAAAATGTCTTCTAGAACAAAACTATTTTCCAAAGTTGGAAAAGGAATTGGATGGGCAGTTCTCTTTGGACATAGAAATCTGTAACTGGGAAGCCACCACCAAGAAGGCCCCAGATGAGCCTTCACTAACCCGATATCCTCCTGAAGTTTTGGACTGCAGCTCCTATCAGCCCCAGTTCCTGCTGGCTGGGGCTGAGGAGAGTGTAGCCCAAAACATCTGGAGGAGAACAAGTTGGTGAAGGTTGTCCTAGATCTTATGGACCTCTCTGGAAGATCTTAATGCACACATTAAAGGCTTAATGGCATAATCTGAGATCTGCCAATGCTAAATGCTAAATGGTACCTAGTTTTCTATTGTAGTGTATGGTGACACAGAACACAGGAAGCTGCCTCAAAGTGAGTCAGACCATTGGTCCATCTTGCTCAGTATTGTCTACAATAGCTGGCAGCGGCTCTCCAGGATTCCAGGCAGGACTATTCTCTCTCGGACCTTGCTGGAGGTGCCAGGGATTGAATCTGGGACCTTCTGCATGCAAATCTGATGTTCTACCACTGAGCTACGACCCTCTTTCCCCACGCCCCATGGTGTTGACATTTTTCCATAATACAGTTATTTAGCATTGCCACTTTGATCCACGCCCCCCCACCAGATAAGTCTGAACAATTGCTTTACAGATCACAAACCCAAAGGCATCTGACCAAATCAACCCAAACTATTTTGCTCATCTAACACTCCCCCATACCGCCATGTCAATACCCTTCTTACAGATGAATCTATGCCATCCACATCACCCCACGCTACAAGCACAGGACGAGAGTGAACAAGGCACCTTGCTCAAAGAGACACCTTTAGGCAAGGAATACAGTAGTCTAAATAACTCAAGCAGACAAATTGTTTCGTGTTCCACGTTCTAAATATAACAACATCATTAAACACTTTAGCTGCTACCTTGCATATTTCCTTTGCTTTTACAACGCCGAGCATCCAAATGCGAGTGAATTAAAACGTCAATTGCGAATTTTATCCTTCCTGCTCTTTATTATTACTGTACTTATTTTGTAGTTAAAGCACAACATTTCCCTTCCGGATTTCTAAATAAGTTCCATGCTGCTTCCTGCTTATGATTGCTTTATTGCTTGTGCCAACTGAATTGCCTTAAGTGGTGGTTGCTACCTCTGCAAGACAGGAATGATTACAGGCTCATTTTGTGGCGAAACATTGCAATTTCAGCAGCTATCAATCAACTCAAAGTGGCAGCGGTCTTATCTTCTCTTAGGGATGTTACTTCTTTTTGTAAATGTTTTGAAGGGCATAGCTTTTGTCTTCATCAGCTGGGGTTAAGGTTCCCCTAGCAATGCCAGCTGACCTGAAATTAACTAACTTGGCCTACTTGTGTGCCTTTAACACCTGATTGACATGGGGAAACCTCCAGGCATCTCTTCTGACCCTCAAAACACTCCCTAGGCCACAACCCCTCACGGCCCCCTCCTTTGCTTTTGCCTGGCTGGAATGTATTCTCTGAAAATAAACTCTGAAAATGCCACTTGCTTGCTTGGATAGAGAGATACGTGAGCAGAAACTAGTCTACTGGCTAGTTTGGTTGGCTGGCATCTGTCTGTCTTGGGGGATTATGGAGGATTGTACCTTCAGGGGCAAAGTCGAACTGTTGGGGAGTTACAGCGCCTGTTGTGGCTGTAGAGACCAATGTGGGAGAGACATGTTTTGTTGCAGCTGGGGCAGAGGAAGACATTCGGTTGTGCTACTGCAGGTGGCGTTTCTTCTCTCTGCTCCTCCCTGCAGTCATTTCTCCTCTGGTTCTGCTGTGGATACACAACCTGACTGATGGTATATTTGTTGCTCTACCTGCTTTTGCCTCTGTCTCCTCCCGTCACTGGCATGTGGTCCTCATAATGTTGCACAGAAGGGAATGTGGCCCTCAGATGAAAAAAGACCTGTACTACATTGACAAATTGAGTTGAAGGTCAAGATAGCCCTCTGGGGAGGCAATGGGACCCTGCCACGCCTTAGCAACAATGTCTTGGGTGACTTCTGTTGTGGTAGCTGATGCGGCAGGCTGAAGCATGACATCAGAGCATTGGCCGCTGTGTCCCATCTGTGAGCAGCAGTGTTCAGAGTGCATTGGCATTCCCACATGCAGTTTGTTCCCTTGTCTTTGCTCTTTGCTTTGTTTGAATAGGTGCTTCTTTGACAAAGGATTTCAAGTAGATTCCTCTTTGCATGTAGGAGATAATAAGTCAATCATCCGGCCAAATGCTTCCTCCACTGTAGTTAGCAAATAGTCCTGTGTTAAAGTCTGTGTGCATGCTGGGCTTATAATGCTGCTTTTTGTAACCCTATTTTCCTGAGGTGTTCACAAAGGGACAAATGTTGCCGTTCGAACCAGCAGCATAGTGCAAGAATAAGCTTGATGCCAGGGAAATCACAAAAGTAACTGGGACAGCTGTATTTGTAATTTTTAAATATATCTATATTCCTGGCCCATTGACGGGGGACTAGAATTCTGAGTGAAATTTGCCCCCAAGCTGTAGGATTGTTTGTGTTTTCCTCCTTTTCTCAAAACTAAATTAACACAGGAAATGCCCCTGCAATTAAATATTACTCCAGTGTAGCAGCATTTCAGTGGCTCTCTGCACTAGGACAGGACTTGTTTATTTGGTTTTCAGAAAATGATTATTAGACACTCTTCAGCTGCAGATCTCCAAAAATACACAAAAAAAAAAAAGAAAAAAGAAAGAAAAATTGAGCAGGCAGTTAAAAAGATCCAATGGAAAAATAAAAGGCCTGGCAAATAAAAATAAGTTTTCAAGGTGGTGCTGAAAAGAAAGGCAGTGCTAGGTGAATCTTTCTGTCTATTGAAATCCATAAATGGAGTGCTACAGCTGCAAAGGCCCTGCCACTCCACTTAATTCAGATGATAGGCTTATCTAGAGCAGGGCCTCTGAAACTGGTCTCAACATTTGGGTGGTTGCATTCAATATATCTTGCAATAGCTCTTCTCCAGCTGAATCACAATGCAAGCTATAACCAAGCATCACCTAGCAGAAATGGAGAAATTTTGGGCAGGGAAGAGCGAGAGAAATCTGAGGCCAGATGAAGTAGTTTAAACAGGTTGGATTTCTTCTTCATTGTGCTTTTAAAACACTGTGCCTCTATCAATGAAACAAGACCGTTTAAAATATATAATAGGTTTGGTAGTTGATATTTGGGGGGGGGGGGGGAGTTTCAGTACCCATAAACATGTGACTGTGGCTTTTCCCTTTAGCAACAAGCAAGATTGACTTGACGAGTTTGACTTAACTTGAAATTAAGGAGTTTTCTCTCCATTACATTTTGTTTACAAGCCCTGAAATAGAGTGAAGATAAACACCCTTGTTTTTTCCCCTCCATAATAATGTCACCGAGGATCAGTGCACTTTTCATAAGCAGCTCTGCACACAGACACATTTGTTTTGTTTTTAAATCTGAACAGCTCCTGCATTGTAAGTGAGGCTTAAGGTCTCT